>NC_046222.1:83761162-83994535 GCF_009819885.2 Catharus ustulatus | reverse complement strand
TTGCAAGGCTATTGGTTCTTCAGTCTTTTCTGCAGCCCAGCTTTTTTAGGCAGAAGCAAGTATATTGCCTTTGAAATACTGTCATTGCATTGTTAAGGCAATCAAAACCAAGTGATGTTGGTTTTCACCTCTGGGCTGAGGAGACTCTAGGGCCCTATCTCTAGTATTCTGAGCCAATATAGAGGCAGCTGCCAGATGAGAGGTAGTGCTCCACCTACAAATACTGTCATGTTTTGTGAAAAGCAGAATTCAGTCAGGACATGTTAAAATCTCTAAGGAACCAGAGATTCAGTCTTGTCAAGATGGCATTAGTTTGGGCATATTAAATGTCATGGACAACTTTGTAGGTCAAAATACACAGTAATTTCATGATTATAAGCCGCACCATTTTGACTAAAATTTTGGTCCGAACCCGAAGTGCGGCTTATAATCAGGTGTGGCTTATATACGGACAAAGAACAAGAAGTTGCTGTTTTAGTTTGGAGGACAGGTGTCTGCTGAGAAAGGCAGGAGCTTCTCTTTGAAATGGAGAATGTAAACCCCCTCCCTCCAAATTATTATAATTTTGAAATCAAGGGGCTTTCAGGCAAAAAATATGGGAATTAGGAATAACAGTTCTTTTCTAGGGAAATTGAAATAGAAATACAGTACTACCAAGAAACAAACTCCAAACCCTGACAAAGTTAGAGTACAACCTGACACCCCGTCAGGCAGGGTGTTGGTAGCAGTCCCATTAAATGGTGGTTGCATCCTCCTGCAGTGACAGATGTGATTCAGTTGGAGCAGTGCTCCTGTAGAAGGTGCAGTTTCCCTCCGGAGGTCCAGTGGTGATGTGGAGAAATCCGGTTTTCCTCTGGAGTCCAGTGGAGAAAGGGGGTCCCTTAGTGTCCCAAAACCTCTGTTTTTATCTTGGTTAGAAATGTTGGGCTCCTCCCCCTGGCTGGAGCAACTTCCAATGGGATGAAGTAATTTTATCAGTCCCACAGTGGGACTCAATGGGCCATTAGCAGAAAATGACTCGCTGGAGGAAGGATGGGTTGTGAAAAGATAAAGAACAATGCCCTGCCTGGTTTCAGTGGATGGCCCATTAGTAGAATATCTGCCTTTGAGATAAGGATCACTGCCCCCACCTCAACAGAATGGTGATAGAATAGACATCTTTTATCACATCCTGTATTGTAACCCAAGACAGTTGTTGACACCCAGACTTATAATCAGGTGCGCCTTATAATTGTGAAATTTCTGTAATTTACTGTAATCAGAGGAGTGGTTAGGCTCTTATAGCAGATTTGCTTTTTGGAAGGAAACTAGAACTTCTTTATTACTTTTTACTAAACCATGAAACCATTTCACTTTGAGACGTGATACTGAAGTGAATTAGTATCACACTGTGCCACATTGCTGCCTGGATGGTCGCTGCTTGTGTAGTGTGGTTACTCATTACAATTCAGGGAATCTCCTTAATGAAGATGGAAACTTGCACTTTGCACCAAATTAATACAAGTCTGCTTGTTGGCAGACTTCTTTGCATTGTATACTATTCATATTTCTCCTGCTCCCTGTGGTCCCTGTGGCCAACTCCTGGCCCTGCACTGGACCATTCCCGGAAATCACACCATGTGCCTGAGAGCAAACGCTTCTTGAACTCTATCAGGCTGGTGCTGTGACCACTTCCCTGGGGAGCCTGTTCCAGTGCCCAACCACCCTCTGGGTGAGGCAAACCTTTTCCTGATATCCAATATAAACCTCCCCTGAACTTCAGGCTATTCCCTCAGTCCTGTCACTGTCACGACAGAGAAGACTTCAGTGCCTGCCCCTCCCCTACCCCTCCTGAGGAAGTTGTAGACTGTGTTGAGGATGCTTTTCATGGTGGTGTTACCATCGTGTTGATCCATGTCACTTTCAGTTGCTGTTTCTAAAATACTGTAAAAATATGATGCTAAATTTATTCAAGATACAGGTGGAATTAAATTTTCTCTTAATTGGTTTTGAATTAGAACACCTCTCAGGGTCATTTCCAACCTGAGTATGACTATGATGTTTGTCTTTTCAAACTAAATTTTGTCTTCCTGTTTCTTTGTAACCTACCTAGTATTTTACAAGTAAGGTAATTTTCTAGACATTTGGAAGTACTGTCTAGTGCATGATAACTTGTTGTTAACTGACCTGTTTTTCTCATATTCTCTTAAGGCGTATGATACTTTTTTTTTTTTTGCTAGAGACATTTGCTATTATGAAGTCTTTGAAATTGCATGGAAAACCCTCTAAGTAGTGCTTCCTTTAAATAATTTCTTAACTTTTGAAACAATGTTTGTAAGCTGAACATTGGCAGGTCTCTGTAAGACTACATTTCAGATGGGAATGATGTGGGCTTCTGCACTAGAAACAGTTAACTTCAGTGTATTTTTGGGAATGCCTTCTGTGGTAATTCCCATGACTGTTTTCCCTTGCATGTTTGCAAGGATGTCTTTATCCAGCCTTAATGAATGGAGCACAGCATTTCCCTCACTGACCTACTTACTACTTCTTTTCAAAGAGGGTGGGACAGGTAGGGAGACATTGCTGTGCAAGGTTCATGGTTATGTATGAAGTATTTGCCCTTCAAAGTAGAATTTATGCCAAATTCTTCGCCATTACCTCCTTTGTTCTCCCTCATAGTAAAACTGTTAATTATTAGCAGAACTGCCTTAAAACAATTGGTATTTCTCCCAATATGAGAAGTGATCTAACTTCTGCCTTTGTGAATGTGGGACTGGCGGGAACTACTTGGATCACTGTCAAATATTGTTGGGTTTTTGGGTTTGTTTTACTGATGTGTCTGCATGTTATTATGTTTTATCTAGGTCAGAAATGTAATGAGGAGCATACTGACATGTATTAGCTAGGCAGATGTTAAGGAAAAATGTTATTAAGTCTGAAATATTTCTTGTGAAGTATCATAGCTTGCAGATATTTCCTTGATAAGAAAATTTGCATGGGGACAAATCTGTGGCTGACATATTGAATCTGTTTATTCCCTTCCTCTATGCTTTTAATTTAGCTTGTTTTAACTCCACTGCAACAGTTGTGATTTTGTAAAATCACTTTTTCATCCAGTTTTACAATTTGTTTAGTAAATAAGTGAATACATCCCAGTGCTTTCAGTTTAGCAGAAACATAAAACGCACCAGCACTCTCTGTCAGGGTGATATGGCACTCTTGTCATGTGGATTGGGACAGTTATTTTTTGCAAATTACTTGCCTTTAAAAGTAGTTTTAAAAATTTAACATTTCTTCTCAATGTCAGCAAAAGATATTTATGTACTTGTACAACAGATACTGGTGCAGTATGTGAATTAGTGTCCCATAGTGGTAAATTCAGTCAGTACAGGTGTGAGTCACTATAAAATCGAGAAATGTATGTATTTTAAATTTCATTCTGCATTTTTGTTTTAGAGGTGGATGTTGATCTGAACTAGAGAGTTTTTGGCTTTTTTCCTTTTATGACTATTGATTATTTGCAATCAAGGACTAATAAATTCAGCTTTTGGCAGGTGGGAGCTGGCAGATCACTTTGCATGCAAGAAAGAAAGGAAAAAGTGAAGACAGTCTTCAGCTCCCTTGTGGTTTACCTGAACTGATAATAGCATGCTCTGACATACAGATTTGTTTGAAAGAAGTGTATATGGCATGCTGTTTTCTTTGTGTAACAGCAATGACTTAAGAATTTCCTCCTCATATTTTCAGTTTTTATACTGAAGCTTTTTGTTTCAAACATTAAAAAGCACATATAGGTCAAGTAAAGAAGTGTTTGCCAGTACGAACTCTGTGCTAAGCATTCTGGGAGACTGCTTTTCTTGCAGCAGATGAGGATTCTTTGTGGCTGGCAGCAGAAACTGCAGCAGTATCTTTGCAGTTTCCTTTCATCTTTGATTATGTTCTGAGGATCTCTGAATATAGGAGCTCTTTCCATACCCCCTTGGAATACCTTTTCATCTCTGTCGTGGAGTACAGCACATGCTGAAAGCCTCCTGTCTTCTACAGCTGAGGTATCCTTTGCTTTTCATCGCCCTCTGATTTTTTGTCTTCAGCGGCTGGATTTTTGCAGTATTTGGCTTAAGCAAATAGGATTACATTTCAGTAGCTGATGGTTTCTAGTCGAGGAACATAATAAATGTGGGACATAATGAGGATTGTACAAAGAAATATTTCTGCAAAGCACAGGAAAATTACTCGAGTCGAGCAACGGAAGAAGACATTCTGCAAATGCAATCAGGGCTGCTAGAAATGCAAAATTCAACAGATTGGGAATGGGTTGCACGACAAGTGTGATTCTGTTTAAAGGCATTCGTACAGTTTTTGAGAGAAACTGTGGATATATATGCAAACAGCAAGGGGAAAACAATGCCCTTGAATACACAGCATTCAGCTTGCCAGATGAAGATTCAGAAATATTGATTCATTCATTCCTGGTAAATAAAAACTTGTTTCATTAATAATCTTATCTGCTAATTAAAGCTAAACTAAAACCAGAATAGCATGTTTGTTTAACGTCTGCTATGTACAGACATGGATATATATCTTGTCCTGATATTGTACGATGTTAGTGCATGCATGTGGCATGTTATGTATGTGTGCATGCAGCTGTAATGTTAAAGCTTAAGATTCATATTCCTTATATTATTTAGATTTGTATTGATATCTCTGAGCAGTTTCCACTCTGTAATTGTTACAGAACATTGTCTGCTGTTAGATCTTTCTAAACATACTCTTGGAATGTATTTGGCACTTGGACTGAGGAACAACTGATGATTATGTTATTTGGAAAATACTAAAGAAGGCATTGTTGAGGAAACAGTAACCCAGCATTTAAGGTTTATTTTTTTCTTATGGATTTGAGAGTATTTTTTTTCTCTGAAACCATTTAACTGTTGTATTTCTGTTTAACTTACTGAAAGGGATACAGGAGCATTCTAGAAGATAAAAAAATTGTTAATGGGAGCAATAACTGTTTCCTCAAACTGCTTTGCTCTCAAAGGCCTTTTTAGGTGCTTCTGATGCAAAGAAACCAGGCTTTAATGTGAGACTGTGGTCTTTTTACCCCTCAGGTTAATGACGTGTTTTTGCGTCAGGTGTATTACTTTTAGGCTTGAGGAGGTGGAATTGCAAGAGCTAACTAATGTGCAAAGCTTGCTTCACAATTGGGCTAGTTGAGGATTTAAATATTAATTCAAACCAATTTGAGTTTACTTGCTAATTGCTTTGTCACTGGCTCGGTAGTTGGGATGAGAGGGGCGTGGTACACTGAAATAGCTGGACAGATTTTGAGCTTGTTATCTTGCTGGCAAACCCATGCTGTGCAATTGCAGCTATGGAAAGTCTCTAGAAATTTCATAAGGCTTTTGTTGCCTTTGGCTATTCAGGTTCTTTTTTTGCTGAACTGAAATTTAAGGGAAAAAAATGTGTGTGGTTGCACATATGTGTGAATCTATCTGTGTACACATGTGTATATGTATGCACACATATATGTATATTTCTATACATGGATACACACACAAGCTTCTAGGAGAGAATGCAGAATAATCTGAACTGTCTTTAGCTGCTTAAAGTAATTTATAATATGTATATTACCCTTCATGATAGCATTGCATTTGCTTAATATGGTTTGATATTACAAATAAAATGGCTTCCTCTGGGTATTATAAGCCTTTTTACACTGTTAGCCATTTTTAAGTTAGCCTTATACAGAATAGTTAGAAATGTGTTACATTCTCTGTAATGAATACTTTCAATAACTTTGGTAACCCATTGAATTTAAGACCTAACATTCTTACTGGCCTGGAATGGTACATATAGTTGGGTGAGTGAATGAAGAAATACTTTTTTTAATGGAATATGACTTACTATGACTTGGAGTATGCAGTGACATTTTTTGGTATATATTTCTTCATTGTTTCACATGGTACTGTCCCAGCAATAATTTTTCTTTAATTTAGTCCTACAAAATTGGTACAGACTGGCTAGATTAAGCACAAAATATTCTTAATCTGCCATTTACAACTAAAGTTCCAAATCTGTCTCTTAGGGGGTTGGATTTTTTCCAACTCCAAAATGTCTAGATGCTTTTAAAAATATTATTTTTTTCGAATTTTCCTGTATGGCTTTGTTAGCTTGGTTTAACTGGAAGTAGTGGATTAAAGTATTTTTCCAGGAAAAATACCTGAAGGTTAGTACAGAGGAGTGTGCGCAATTGGGGGGTCAGAATGACTTCCTGTTCATTGTGCTGGACCAGTGTCGTCCATAAGAATAAAAGTCAGGGTTTTACAAGAAAAACCCAGGACTTTGTTTAAAGGTCATGCTCTTGATAATCAGTGCTGGCACTGGCTACTGCTTTCTTAGGGAGCAATTGCCACAGACTTAGCCCTGAAAATTGGGAAGTGGGATTTTCTGAAGAAGGGTAAAGATACTGCAATCCTGGGCAACAGTGACGAGTGATTTTATGGAACTCGTTGAAGAACATAAGACATATATCTCTTCAATTACATGATGTCTGTACTGTTTGTTATGAAAGCTTGCTTTTCTGGTTCTTTCCATTCCAAAGTGGTGGCTTTCAGGGGGAGAAATTAATGCTGCTCCTCATTGAGAAACTGTGCATGGAGGTGAAGGCTCCTGGAATCTCATCTCTGAAGAGATGTGCAGCCCAGACCAAAAGAGTGACACCAACAGCAGTGTCACTTGCTTGTGTTGCTTTTTATTTTGGTGATAGTTGCAGCAGATGCAAGTGGGTGTGTAGTTTCACCTCTTTGTGCTGTAACACATACCTGAGCTGCAGTTTCTTAGCTCAGCGTGTTTGGCTGTATCTCCTGTCAGTCTGTTTAGCCACTTCAGATCAAATATCTCCTGATACAGGGCTGTTGTCAAAGCACCAGTGAATTCCAGGGAGTCCTTTCATTTAATAACACATTGATCCTCTTGTAAAATCACTATTGAAAACTTGAAAATTTCCACTAAAAAGGAAATTCTCAGGAAGTAACTTCCCTTCAAGGAAAATCACCTCCTCTGAGAAGAAAGTAAGAAGGCAGAAGCAGTTGATTTAACATACGTTTTTCTTATTTACTCTTTAACCTAGATGTCAGGAGGTTAAGTCTGTAGTCTAGTTAAATCTAATTACAGTTTTATCTTAAGAGGGCCTGCTCTTTTGATGCTTGAAGGAAGGATAAAATAAAGCCCATGTGAGAATGTCGTCTCGGGAGTACAGTTTATTTCTGTCCATCTCATGTCATTCACACTTGCAGTGAAAATGCTGTATCTCAACTTCAGGATCTTTCATAACCTACCACTTTGTATTGCTAGAACACGGGATCTCGTGGTGTCTTCAGGTCTACATGGATAATGATCTTTATTTTAATAAAAGATTATAAATTTAGTTTGAGATGCTGTAAAAAGTTGCATCAAAATTAATGAAATTATATTTTCCCCAAATGCCTATCTTGGGCATATTTATTTTTGGCAAGTGTAGAGAAAATATTTTAATGTGCTTTATTTTGTGGTAAGTTGAAGGATATAGTTTCAGAACACTAGCTTGGATGCTTATCTACTTTAGTGAATTTGTCTTAATTTTTCTGTGATTTTTTAAAAAATAATTTTCAGAATGATATTGCATGTTATTTTTATGTTAAAATTCTTCTCTTTTTAAAATTGCTGTATAAGCATACATTATCTCAGAGTCAAATGTTAATGTACAAGTTAGGTCCTAAACAGCTGTTTTGGGTGGTTGACAAAGGTGGAAAATGAGCAAGGGTGAATGATGTGATAATAGAACAAGCAAAATTTAGGAAGTTTGAGGCTTGCTAACAAGCCCTTTGAAATATTCAGTGATGGAAGAAGCTGGGGTGATTGGGCTACAAGCACCTATGGAAGAGCTAGAAAATTCTGAAGTGAGAGACTGTGCTGAAGGGCATTAACATTTCTTAAAATAGATTTGTCTGAAAATTGCAGAAAACAACTCATTTTTTTCCTATGCTTGAAATGCTTTCTGCTCAGTTTGCCTCTAATGGCCTATTCAGCGCTGTCATTTCTCTCATGAAGCTTTAGAACCTTGTAGTTTGGTAAATGTGCTTAAGGTAGCCTGACAGCTTTAGCAGGTGCAAGATGGGGCCTAATAATTTTAAGTAGTCTTTAAATTTGTTATGTCTGATGTGGAAAACATCTGTTACTTAAATTGTGCTTACACAATTTCTGAGAAGAAATACAGGGCATTTCGAAATAGTACCTGTACTAATAGGGTAGATTTAGGTGTTGGCTGGAAACAGAACCTGCCATGTTGTAGTAGCTGCAGTGCCCTAGTCTGTGTCACCAGTTGACTTGACAGCAGCGTCATCATTAGGTGTTCCTGAGATTTTTGGTGACTGCTTTTCCTGTGCTGCTCATGAGTCATTTGGTTTATTAATAAACGGTGACATATTTAAGATACACCAAAGTCTGGGCACGTGGGAAGATTGACTAATGACAGAAGTGTGCTACATCATTCTGGAAATAATTCCACAGAAGACGTTCAAGTTCCAGATATTTTGATTTCAAAATAAACTATATATGTATCCATAATTTAGAATAAAAAAGATTCTCCTTAATTAGTGCTGTGCTTTGAATAAATTTTAAAGCCTTAATTTACTAAACAGGTTAGTTATATTAAGGTGTGTTCTTGCTGTCTGAATTTGTAAATTAACATTAACTTGTTTATATAAGGTAGAAAGGTTTAGTAGAAATAAAGTAGAATTATAAAAAAAGAGAGTTCTAAGGAAGTAATTGTGCTGAGTAAGTGGAAGTTGTTTTATTTTAATATGCTCAAAGAGCTTATGCAGCAATTCTGTAATGGTGTGCAGACAATTTGTATGGGTTAGTCTGTTGTTACATTCTCATAACTTGCTTCAACTTGTAACTGTATTACGAGTGGCTTTTATTCATCAGCAGCAGGAGCATTAGGCTTCATTAGGTCTCTTAATGAGGAAGAAATAGATATGTATGAGTGCAGCGTCTAACTGTGGCATGGTGTTTTTCCATGGGTCACTTGAATTACAGCACTTATTTGATCTCCTTTCATCTTACCGCTCTGACTGAATAAAAACCTGGCGTCTGATATGCTTACTTGTAGTTTTGGCTAAAGCTCCTGATGGTTTCTGTAGACTTTTTTTGCTTTGACCTTTCATTAGATTCCTTTGGGAAGAATGCTTGAATGTCCATCTCCTCATATCCCTCTGCCCTCTCAGCAGGGGAAATTGCAGCACATACTCACCAAGCGCGTAGTTCCTACATCAAATACACGTCTTTGAAAGATTCATGAGAGGACTACCAGAAACAGATTGGCAAGCACTCAGTGCACTGGCATGAGGAAGACAAGATTAAGCATTTTATCTTCAGGAAAAGAATCTTTAGGATTTTATCTGGGGATAAAATTAGGATAGTTGGTCAAGTCTACATGTGTAAACTGTTGTTCATCCATGACAATATATATTGGACTAGCACAGAAAGATATCCAACCCAAAAATATGATGCCAGTTTACATCCAGGTGGAAAACATGTTCCCTTTGAATGTAGCAGAAGGGCATCTTGTGCTGAAAGAAGTCAAAATGTGTGGAGCTGCAGAAACACCCAAAGAACAACACACCCCCCATCAAACAAACAAAAAACCCCAAACAAAAACCTAACGAAACCTAACCCTAAACAAAAAAACCCAACCTCCCCATAAAACCCAAACCATCCTAAAAACCCTGTTAAAAAAACCTCCTGAAACCCCCCTGTAAAGTTTTATATGCATTTGAGGAATGAGAATAAGACTTCTGTGGTGGAGAAGCTGCACAGGTGGGGCTTTTAAGACCCGAGGTTAGACTTAATAAGCACATGGAGAGGAGTTCACATCTCTGCTCCTCTTTCTTAATACTTTTATCTACTTGCTTTAGGAACAGCCTGAAGTGCTAATTTGATTCATCTACAGATGTAGGTATCCTATTCTATCATGAAGTGAAATGCAATTAAAGTAGGTCATAGAATCATGCAATTGTTTGGTTTGGAAGGGACATCTTCTGCTAGTGGGTTGTTCAGAGCCTCATCCAACCTGGCCTTGAACACCTCCAGGCATGGAGCATCCAAACTTGTCTGGGCAACCTGTGCCAGTGCCTCACCACCCTTGCACTAGTGAATTTCTTGCTAATATCTCATTTAAGCCAACCCTGCAGTTTAAAACACATTCCCCCTTGTCCTATCACTACAGGCTCTTGCATAAAGTTGCTCTTGAGCTCTGTCCTTGGCCCCCTTTAGGTACTGGAAAGCTGCTTCAAGGTCTCCCTAGAGCCTTCTCTTCTCCAGGCTGAACAGTCCCAGCTGTCTAAGCCTGTCAGAGTGATGCTTCAGCACTGTGGCCCTCCTCTGGACCCACTGAACAACTGCATCTTGTCCTAAAGACCCAAAGCTGGGAGCCACCTGCTAACTCTTGCAGCATTCTTAAAACTCCCCAGTGTGAAGTCCAAGACACTTCTGTATTTTGGTTGAGGGGCAAACAAAAGTGTACTCTTACTTCAGCCCAAGGAGAGATGTGAATTAGCATTCTCCTCTAGGAGCACATTGTTCTTGGAAAAACTCATGTAAAATTAGTGCTACACAGTGCAAAGATACGTCCTCCCCGGCTTTTTTGGCACAGAACTACTTCCGTTTGAGAGATGAGGATGTGATCCACTTTTTGTGTGTCTGTTCTGTCCTGTTAGTTTCTGATAGTCAGGAGGTCATGTCCAGTTAGGAAAAAGCCATCTTTAGTCCAATACTGTTCTCACAGTCCGTCTGCTTGTGTATGTCCTGTCTGTAAGGATATAAGTCAGGACCATAGTTAATTCAGAAGGGCAGTTTTAAGCTTGAAATCTCCTATACTAAACTCTACTGTTTTGTTTTCTTTATTTTTTTCCTCTGGGAACTTAACGAAGTCTGATTTTGCCCAAAAATGGATTCCTACTAAGATGGTATGAAATTAATTGCATCACAAGTTGATACTTCATAGATAATGGTATGCAGATATGTGACACCGACAAAAGTGAATCTGTATTTTGTTTAGCTCTGCTGTGATTTTACACTTGTTTTGGTTTTTATTTGTCACAGTGTAAGAGAGTCCAAACTAAGCTACTGTATAATGAGATATGCCATGTTTGTGTTGACAACTTTAGCCACATTCTTATTCTGTGAAATAAAGCTTTTAAAAAATGCATTATATAAAATCAGTATTGATAATTGGAATAATCCTTTAACTTCATACTGCTACTAAAAGAAAGGCTTTTTTTATTTTAGCTTCTTGAGTGGTAGTACTGACCTGTACATGGTGTTACCTTTTTTCATTGATGCCATCTACTCATGACTGAGATCTCCTCTGTGTAGTATCTCAGCATCTCTATCCTATTCAGGCTACTTAACTCTCTCCTTAAAAATAGTGTTTTGAGAGTAGTTTAGTTTTACGTGTACTACAAAATTTAAGATTTTATCATTCATACTGATTGAGAGATACCTCTACAAAGAGGGATTGTTGTTCTCCCTGTTACAAAATAGGCTTATTTCTTGCTTTGCCAAAGAAAGCGGACATGAAAAGTTGCATTATCTGTAGCACACTTATATCTGTGTTTTATGCATTTTCTTTTGTCACCCCTGTTTCCAGTTGAGAGTGTTCTCTTTATTGGTGGGATTGCACATGGCATGTTTGCCATGTTTGCCATAGAACAGTCTTCCTGAGTTTTGTATGACTTTTTCTGTTTCACGTGAGCGTAGCATGGATGGCAGGGAATTGCCAGGTGAATTACATGCTGCATTCCATCTGCTATCAGGCTGTTTCTTGAACTTGTGAATGTGTTCTTCCAGGGAAGCACTTATCTGTTGGTCACTTGTGAAACTTGGCAGCATTAAGATATGTATAGCTGCAACGCTGAATCTTCCACTGACTTGTGAAATGTTAGCCTTGAATACATCTGTAAGGCGGGCTGCCAAGTGTGGGAGGGCAGTGTGGAATATCTTGTACTGATACAGATGAGAGCAAGAAGTACTGGCTTTTAATGGTCCTTGTCACTCCACTAAAGTGGGTCCATATTTTCAGATGAGCCACTGCCTTAAAAATCCAGCCCAAACAAAGCAAAGCAGCAACCACCCTCCAGTTATTCATCCATCTCATTTTTGAATTATTTTTCAAAAGATTCTGAGTTGCCAGCGAATTTAGAGCCACAAGGTAGAGAGTGTAGCCACAGAGCAGAGAGCAGGTGTAGGGTTTTAACAAATAATATCAAATCCTTCTGTTTTCCCATAAGGATATGTAAATCTACACCAATATTATTTCTTCTACTCCTCCCAGTTGCTACAGGTTAAGGATAGTTCTTTCCTTTGAACAGCTTACAGAGGAAATTTGATGGCCTTAAT
This sequence comes from Catharus ustulatus, assembly GCF_009819885.2. Lineage (NCBI taxonomy): Eukaryota > Metazoa > Chordata > Aves > Passeriformes > Turdidae > Catharus > Catharus ustulatus. The sequence continues at coordinate 83,982,118 of NC_046222.1, read as the reverse complement.
TATAGCTGGGTTTGGTGATCTTGAGTCAGACTGTAAGTAGGAGCTGAAGCAAAAGAAGACCATTAAACAGAACTACTCAGATTTTAGATTGTTCCTACAGGGAGGCTGGGTAGTCATCTTTTCTTCCATTACAGTTCAAAGGAAATTCTCATATGCTGCCTGTTCCTTTACTATAACTCACTTTTTATTATGCGATGTGCATTATCTAAGTAAGTTCTTGAAGTGAAAAGTGATTTGAAGGAATGAGAGAGTGTATGTGAAGAACTTGTCTTTTGGGCAGCAAATTGGGTGGATGAATCACTGGGGTATGCCAGAAATGCTGAGAACTTTGTTACCTATGTACAGTAATTTCATGACTATAAGGCACACCCTTTTGACTAAAATTTTCCCCCGAACCCGGAAGTGCGCCTTATAGTCCGGTGCGCCTTATCTGATGGACAAAGTTCAGAAATTTGCCTACCCGGAAGTGAGAGCTGCGAGCTGCGGGGGGAGCCGGCAGGGCCACGGCTGCCAGGTGGAGGCGGGGCGGAGTGGCGGTGGGCATGCCCCGGCTCCGTGGAGGCGGGACGGCCCCTCCACCAGCATGGCCCCTACACAGGCACCCCCCCGGCCCCGTAGAGTCGGCACGGAGCAGCGGCGGGCATGCCCTGGCCCCGCCGGGTCCAGGGGGGCCTGGAGGCCCGCGGCACCGCCCCTGCCGGGTACAGGTGGGCCTAGGGGCCTGCGGCACCGCCCCTGCCGGGTACAGGCAGGCCCAGGGGCCCATGGCTGCCGGGTTGAGGCGGGGCCTCGGCCAGCAACCGCGCGGGGGAGCTGGGGGCAGAGCCTCGCTGCAGAAAAAAAGTGCGCCCTATAGTCTGGTGTGCCTTATGGTAATGAAATTTTGTAATTACTTAGGCTGTTCCTTAAGAGTATGTGATACAAGAAGGGAACCAAAATATTTGGCTCTTGGAAGTGATGTGAAAACTATTGTTGCTAAAAGTACCACAATGCTTGTAAGCCACATTGTTTGTAAAAAGACGAATTGCATTGTTTCCATAATAATGTGAGTTATTTTGCAGATAGGTCTCTAGCTAGTAATTTCCCACAACTTTGGGAGACATATTGGAAATGCAGTCAGTTTTTTTACAGTTACATTTTTTGTGTGTGCGTTGTTTTCCTGGATTTTCTGTTGGTCATTATTGAGGTAACTAACGGAGAGATGCAACAAATTGAGTATTTTTTTTGTAATTTCTTTTTTATTTTTAATTGCAGTTAAGGAGGTTAAAACTACCCCCTTATGATGATAAGATGCTAAAAGTTTTATTATGTGTTAAAGTTCTGGTTTTCATCTTTTATTTTTTGAATTTTAATGTGTTATTGGTAAATTGTTTCAGTACACTACTTCATTAAAATAGCTTAAATATTTTGAATGTGTGATGCCTGGATAAACAACATCTCCTGGGATTTTGTTTCTTTGGTTTACTTTGATATTTTTGCTGTTTTTTATTTGTTTTCCCCCCTAAGTATTTTTAAATGAATTAAATTCTTGAGGTAATTAGTAAGTCCTCAGCAGAAAACAAATATTGGAATTATACATCAATTTGGCAGTTTAGGTATATTTTATGCAGAGTTCCAGAGGTACTGCCTCACGCTTCTGTTTTTGTTAAATGAAAGAAGCTTTTCTAACAGTGTATCTGTGAGTGAAATGCAAGCTAGAGCTTACATTAGTCATTCATAAGGAAAAAAGCTTCTATATCTTTAAACTGATATTATAAAATTGTTAGACTTTTGGCTTTCTTTTTGTTCCTCATCACGTTTTGAGAAGAATAGGAAGAATGACAAAGAAAATCACATTTATACTGAATTAAAGTACAGTAAATTCACGAATACAAGCCGCACTGAGTATAAGCCGCATCTCTGGGTGTTGGCAAATATTTCGGTTTTTGTCCATAGATAAGCCGCACACGAATATAAGCCGCTCTGTCGTTCGCAGCGAGGACCCGCGTGCAATTAGTAACGGAACCGCGGGAGGGCGGGGTTTATTGGCTGAGCTAAGGCTGTGCAGGCTCGGCCCGCTAGGGGCCGCTGACGGGGCCAGGTGGCCCAGCCCGGTGCTGCCGCTCGGGGCCGGCCGCCGCTGCCCCTGGGCTCGGTCACCCCGGGTCGGCGCTGCCCCGCGGTGGCAGGCAGGGACGGAGCTTCCCCCGCTCCTACGGCAGCGGCGGCGGGCGGGGACGGAGCTTTCCCGCGCCTGTGGCGCCGGCGGCGGGCGCGGACAAAGCACCCCGCCTCCTCCCTGAGCCGCGGCAATGGCGGCGCGCACTTCCCGCCCCCCCCCCCGGGCCGCGGCAATGGCTGCGCAGGGCTCCCGTCGGCTCCCGGAGCCGCGGCAATGGCGGCGCCCCCCCCCCCGTCGGCTCCCCGGACCGCGGCAATGGCGGCGCGGCCCCCCCGCGTCCTCCCCGGGCCGCGGCAATGGCGGCGCGGCCCCCCCGCGTCCTCCCCGAGCCGCGGCAATGGCGACGCGGCCCCCCCGCGTCCTCCCTGAGCCGCGGCAATGGCGGCGCCCCCCCCCCGTCGGCTCCCAGGGCCGCGGCAATGGCGGCGCCCCCCCCCCGTCGGCTCCCCGGGCCGCGGCAATGGCGGCGCAGCCCCCCCGAGCCGCGGCAATGGCGGCGCCCCCCCCCGTCGGCTCCCCGGGCCGCGGCAATGGCCGCGCGGCCCCGCCGCGTCCTCCCCGGGCCGCGGCAATGGCGGCGCTTCCCCCCCGTCGGCTCCCTGAGCCGCGGCAATGGCGGCGCCCCCCCCCGTCGGCTCCCCGAGCCGCGGCAATGGCGGCGCCCCCCCCCCCCCACTCCTCCCCCGGGCTGCAGCAGAGGAGGAAAGAGAACTCTCCCGCCTCTCTCCCCGCCCCCCGTGCTGCCTGCAGGGAGCCAGGGCAACACGGTAACACTGTAACAATTGCGAAATGCCGGCTTTTACTGGCCGGTGCTTGGCTCGGCGCCCTGGCTGGCACGTCTGGGGTTGTAAATGTCAGAAAATTATTAATATATTAGCCGCACCCGACTATTAGCCGCACTTCCGGGTTTCCACCAAAATTTTTGTCAAATTGCTGCGGCTTGTATTCGTGAAATTACTGTAATCCAGATGCATTCAGGAGAACTACTTGACCAGGATAAAATCATGTTGCCATTTAGAAGAGGAATCCTTTGTTAAATTAAGCAGAAGAAATGCTACTTACAATGTATATAATGTCATCGTTTTTATTAGTGTATGTGTTCACAAATGCCTTTTGCATAAAAAGGTTATGCATTTCTGGTTGCAGTTAAGTATAATTGCAGACCAACTCAATGAAACAAATTCCTGTTTGGCAGCTGCATCCTCAAGTAATGGTGTAATTTAGTCTAAGCTGTTCTGTGCTTCCGTTCTCTGAAAACAAAGGGGGCTGGTGCAAAATAAAAAGTGTAACTAAATGTTCTTGAACTATTGTCTACCTTGCTTTACACAGGAAGATCTGTTTTGTAAATTTGACTAAACTGCTGGTTTCCTTCTTAACTCTTAATGAAGCTTCATAAAATACTGTTTTCTGGAGTTTGGTTTCTCAGTGTGAGAGAGACAGCTTTAAAAGTACATGGATTGAACTTGCATGTCCTAGAGAAAAAGTCAGAAACATTAAATCATTATTGTCTGGACTAAAATGTTATTATTCCTTTCAGTCCATTCTTTAGAAATGTACTTGCATTGTGGATGGGAGGGCAAACTCATGTTCAAACTCAATTTCACGAGTGCAGGTTGAAGTAGGAGTTTGTTACACAAGTGTGAGAGTGGAGAGAAGGGGAAGAGGAAGGGATATCGTCTTAGGTCTGAAGAATAAGAAACCTGTGCCTTAAGTTGTGCCTTCTTAAAAATACTAGCAATAAAGGAGGATATTTGTGCTTCTCCACAACTTCATCTGCTTTCTGCAGTTTAAGGTGATTTTCTCTTCTATTAGAGAATAGATAAAAGTTCATGTCAAGTTAAATTTAGGAGGTGAGTTATATAGAAGTGAGATAACTAACTGTCCCAAGAGAACTGAGAATTGAATGAAGGAGGTGCCTTAGTTTCCACAGCTGTCTGGTTCCTTAGTAGACAGAGTCTAAAATAAGGATGTGTTTCTCTGGGGAGCTGAATTTTCTCTCAGATGTATTTTTGCTTGGTAAATACAGCTACTGAGGTTTGTGAACTCGTTAGTGTTGAAAAGAAACAAAGGGAAAACCAAAATATTCCTCTCAAAACCTGGAGAAAACTGCTCATCGCAGTTCACTCTTTTTTTTCCCCAGGAGGAGCTTAGCTTAAACTACTATGTGGGGAAGCTGGAGTAGTTAAAAAATTGCAAGAATGTCTGCTAGGTTGCATACAAAACTGCTTTGCAATTGCACAGAAATTATTCCAATAAAATTGCTCCTTCTTATTTTGCCACTATATGTGTGTGCTGAGCAATGTCTGTAAGTAGTGGTATGGTAAGAGAGTAGGTTGGATTAAAAAAGCAAAGGTGAAGCATGACTTGAGTTTATGTTGTAATTAAGGATTGGAATGAAGAGAGCAACCACTGAGCACTGTTGTAGCCTGGATATCTTGAGGCCAAGAGACGCTTCTGCAAACTGTTCACAAGGCAAGGGTGAAACCCTGAAGGTTTTTCTACTGACCAAAGGCAATGAGTGATGGCTGGCTGGTCTTCGTGGCTGCAGAAGGTTCTCCCAAGTGTCTTCTCTCAAAACGTGTGAAGGTTTTGTTTCATTGTCTTCTTTGTGTGTTTTGGATGCTGATCAGTCATGGACACCTGCAGTGTTGAAGGGTTGTGAGGAGCAAGGAATGAGCACAAATAATGTGCAATACAGAAGTGAGCTGAAGGGAGGAAAGAGGCAGAGGGATACTGGTAGTTGAAGAGTTAAGTTTTTTGCATTTTATTTTAAGTTAGTATCTTTGAAGAGCATGCAGGATTTTTACTGTGATGGCAATTTGGTATTAAGTGAAACTTTTAATACAGATTAAGCTCTAAGATAAAAAAGGTCCTGCCCTCTCTACCCCAGTAAAAAGCAATGTATCTGTCAAGGCATTGATCATGGAGAATATGTTGGTTAGTGATAGATTGTTGATAGCACCTGAGTAAGTGACGTTAGTGCAAAAAATTTTAAAAGCACAATACTTAGGGTTTTATACTTCTAAAAAGACACAGCTGTCAATAAGTGACTAATTCTTGCACTAAAAATATTTTTAAATTATTAAAACCCTGATTTTATACATACTGTAAAAGACTCAGCCTGTTTTACATAGTAATTTTAGATATACACATTCTCTTTTGTGTTTGGCTCATAACCTTAAGGCGTTAAAATGGATCCACCTTTTTTTTTTTTTTCCCCTTCCCCAGAGGAATACAGCATGCTTAGGGGCTGGCCTTTGTCTGTCATGCATTCCCACCATAACAGATTTAGCAGACTGCAGCTGAAGTTAGACTAGTTTGTACTTTGTGCTGCTTGTGCCAGGGGAAAAGCTTTTGTTTTCACTGGATCACTGGCATGTCGATGACTTTGATGCCAGAAAACATACAGTTTTGCTGCTGTCTGTATCTTCAATGAAAGAATGCAGGCAAGAACAAACAGAAATCCTAAGAAAGAGCTTACTATAGACTCTCCGCAAAAGGGCAAGGATGCAGGTCCTGGTGAAGTGCAAGCGGAGAGTCCTGTGCCTGTGCTGGTAAGAATTCTTTAAACAAGCTACCTCTTCCCTTTCATCATTTCAGTTCTCTCTGTCAATGAAAAACTTCTTCATCTGATGCCGGTGGGAAGTTCCAGCATTCTTAGTTGTGAATAATTTGCATTTGAGATTTAGGTTTGTTTCTTTATGTGTTGTCTGCCTCTTTAATTAATTTTTACTGTTCTAGTTTACCAGATCTTTGGTTCCCCTTGAGTGTGACTTTGGAATTTGGCTTTCAAACGAACTGTTTTAGAGTCTCTTTTGTCTAGCGTATTTATGCAGCACTTTGAAGCTAACATGAAAACTACATAGGTTTTAAAACTCTTTCTAGCTTCTCTGTTTTTTAATTGCCCGGCATATCTTCCAGTTAATGTATCTTTGAACTTCCTAAAGTGTGTGTAACAGTTAAATTTTACTTAAATGATCAAAGAACTGTCTAAATAATTAATGATTACTTCTGTTAAAATATCTATCTATTTGTTAAAGGTCTTATTTTTAATTCTCTCAATGCACATTGTTTAGGAATTTAAAGTTTTAAAATAGCTTCCAGTGAAGGAAGAGGGATTTTTGTATGTATGGGGAAAATAATCAAATGAGAACTATCTTGTCTGAAACACTGCTAGACACTTAGTTCTGTTGAAACCTTAATAGTACAGCAAGAGAACATAGTAAGTGAACTGTAATGAATCCACCAACTCTCTTCAGAGGAGGGTTGGTAAATTAGTGCATACATATGAGTAGAAAGAACTACTTTGATAGTTCTTACTAAAAATTTCAACTTTATGTAGTATTGTTTCATGCTTAATTGCTGCTGCTGATGTCCTGTCTTTGCCTGTAGTTGAAGTTAGTGGGATGATCCTCAAATTATGGTGTTCCCCACCACTCCCCCCTTATTTGAGCTTCCCACTATGCATTTAAGAATTAACTAAAACATTTTAGCCATCTGTATTTGGTAATACTCATCTGTAGCTTTTTGAGAATTGTTACTGTGTGTAACTGAAAACTTGCATTTGTGCTAGTAAGGCGAACTTTCTTTTCCCTGTCACTGTTTTTTTTAAGTTTTGTTCTATTCAGAGAGTTGTTAGTAAAATGTAGGGGTTTTTTGGATGGGTGTGTTCTGATTTCTGGTCCAGATTTTCATCAGTACAATATGAGCTAATCTTGTGTGTGCTTTCCTGCCTTTGGAATGTTTAACTTTATTTAGAATTGTTTTTATTCCCCCATGAATACTCGGAGAGGATATTAGTGTTTCTGCAGATACTTGGAGTACTGCAGCTAATCAGCAAGGCACATATACTTATTTAAGAGAAAAAAAAAAAATGAAACATTACTGTGGTTACTTATCACCATTTATTAAGTACCTCCTTTTAATTTTTCAAATACTACTTAATTTAATGTTCATGGAGTAATATACCTGCAGTGTTTGCTCTCATTTTTTCATTTTTGGCTGAAGTGCAGGCATTCAACACAAAGGTCAATATTTAAAGGGAAGAGCATTGAGGTTTTGCATAGATCACATTAAAAATGTCTTCACTGTTATTTCAGTTGCTATTTTGGTAATAATCTATATATATATTTATATATATATTCACAAGTGTATATATAACATAATTATAGATCCCTTTTGTCTAGTTGTTGAGGAAAGCTAGATGAAGCGGTGCAAGTAACCTGCAGCAAGTGTGCTGCCAGGCACAAAGCAAAAAGTAAGGTGATATCTTTCATTTGACATTGACATCTGGATCCATTTTTATTTCATTGGGCTGTGATATTGCACTACATTTTTACTGGCACAGTGAAGGTAGGTTCCCTGTCATTGGTGCAGGGTGCAGTAAGGTAATAACTAAGGCTGACAAAGTTGCTAGTTGCTGTAACAAATTCTAAACAGCAGAATTTCTTGTTTCTTGGGTTAAAAATCTGGGAATTACATTAGATAGCAATCCTCAAAAGCATATGGAACGGTAGGCTTCTGGTTTACTCTAGTAATGCTTCTCATGGACTTTGTCTAAAATATTCTTTCAAACATGGATGTATTCCTTTTGTGCAAATATGATGTGATTTGCCTAGCACTCAATTTAAGTATTCTTTATAAAGATGAGATAGAATCAGCTGTCAGGAAGCAACAGGTTTTTTTGTCATATTAATTTGTCATATTAATTTAATTTTTAAAAATATAGTTCATTGGGAGTCTGTTGGAGTATTGAGGGGAACTGGGTATTTATAACTGAAAGCATCCCATGTGTTATTGAAACAATGCTATTTGATTGAATGCTGTGCCTGAATTAACTTTTCTTGATCAGGTGGGTGAGTTCACAGAAAGAGTCATCTATCTGCTGCTTTCAGTACCAGTATGTCAGCATGTGTGCTCTTTTGTGTCCCTGTGATTTGAATTACATTGTGTCATAACTTTACTCTGGAGGTTAAAGAGCCCGTGGAAGAAGCATTTAGATTTTCCAGGTGGTGCCTCAAAACCCTGCTTGGGACAGGCTGTTGTTGTGCTAGCTGTTGTAGAAGTTACTGAATGAGTATGCCTGCTGACCAGCTGCGTTTTGATAGTCACAAGTAGTAACTGCTTATCAAAACAGATGATCTTTCTGGGAAGTTGGATCTTTTGGAGGTCATCTTTCTGCTTGGAAACTTGCTGGCAGTATAAAATGTAATAGTTAAGAGTAAGCTCTAGGATACAAATAATTTATTTAATTAATTTTTAAAAACTCAACCTGGGCAATTTATTTTATGTTTATTGTGGGACAATAAGATACATGGAGCTGTTACCCATGTTTAGTATTAAATAATCTTATTGTATGTCCACATTGACTTTCCTCAGGCCACTATTGAGAAATACATAGCACCTATTCATCTATTTATATACTGCTTCCTGCTAGTTCATACAGCTCCATTTTACTCCTCATGAGAACTTGTTAATTTGCAGATGTATATGCCAAACATGTTTTTATAAGGTAAATAATATTTTGTAGCAGGAGGCTAACAGTATTCAGTGTGCTTAGCCTTACCATCTTTTGTTTTCTGAGAACTGGACAATAACAATTGTCTCAATTTAAGCATGCAAGAAAAACGTGGGGCCTTTTTGGGTTTTTTTGGATTTTTTTTCCTGTAATATATAATGTAGGCAATCACTGAACTCTTAGCTTAAAATTTATTTTATCTGATAAATTTTGACACTGCTTGTCCAAGTATGTTAACTATATTCGGACAGATTAAAATGCTTACTGTGTGGGTGTCATGACTGCTGTTCTGAAATATTTCTTACTTTTGATAAGTTTCCATGCTTATAATACTTAGACAAAACCCAAAGTGGTACAGCAGAAAATTTGCTCTTTTATCTTTCAACTAATATAGCATTGGCTGGCTCGAGACCAGCCATGAACCCCTATGCTTTTAGCATTTTCCTAGATTACAGAAATAAAATGTTATTGGCTGCAGATTAATAGGAAAAGTTAAGCCTTATGGGAAAGACTGACTTTTAGTGCCTATAAACTTGATGTTGCAGTTTTAACTGGGCTGAGTTTTATCTGTATCTGCTGGTCCATAAATTGTATTTAACAATCGTGTAACTACCCATCATATTTTCTTTTATATTACATGAAATAATAGACCAGATTTTTTTTTTTTGTGTAGAAGAGCCTGAGAGAGAATCTGCTTCCTTGCACTGTTTTATGTCTGGCTAAATGCCAGTATCAGTGTGTTGTTTATTGTTTTCTTTTTTCATATCTGGTCCAAACTGATAAAACATCCTCTTCCTTTTTAATCTGACACATGACTAAGAAAAAAACTAGCAACATTTAGGATAAACCTAAGGAAGAAAATTCTTAATTAATTTTTACATAAATGATATTTCGGCAAATCAAGTACCTTTACTGATTAAATAGGAGAGGTCTGTATTCAAAGACCTCAGCTACAGTGAGGTTTAGATTGTTTAAAAACTTTCCATGAGGTAGAATTCTTCTTCTTTTTTTTAATCTTGTGTTTACAGCATTCAAAAAAAATGCAAGCAAATCTTACATGCTTTTAAGATTCCTTTTAATAAATGTTATAGTTGTGGTGAACCATTTTTGTGGCTGCGGGGCAGAGAGAAGCATTTGCAATTCATTGAATGATTTTTAAAACTGCAATGTATGTATCTTTGGATTTTGAATTAGCTGTGCTAAACAAGGGTGTGTGTGTGTGTGTTTTTGCATGTCCGTGAAATATTTTTAGTTGACTTTAAAAGTAATCCTTTGGTTCCAAATCCTTTGGTTTTGCTGGTGAAATGAGAGAAACCAGAACTAGCTTTCTTCCAGTTTTCACCTGTCACTTTCCCAAAAGAATTAACAGGAGAATGGACATAACTCTTCAGCACCAGGGAGAAGAGGATGAGAGTGCCGACCATGTGCAGCACCATGTAAAAATCCATTACCCATCTGAGATGACAGCTTTCCCTTGCTACCAGGCTGTGATCTATCCACGTGCTGGTTCAGATAGTAGATGTCCTGGATTGTGAGCTTTCTGACAATATTGACCATGCACGTGTTTATTCTTTCCAAGTTGCCACAAGTGGTCACACAGCCATCTGATCAGCATTTCAGACAGAATCTGAGGAAGGCCCCTGGTTGGAAAGAGCTCTCTCAAGCCAGATCATCTCCTAATCTATCACAGAAGCTCTGGCTCAGTTGATGGTCTTTGTGTGAGAAGGCTCAGAAATGTGGTGCAAGAGAGGGGAAGGGTCCTTCTAGTGTCAGCCCCGCTTTTAATTAGTTTAAGCCAATTGTGGATCCAAACCTTTTTAAGCTAGCTGCAGAGACTGACTATATACCCAAATTAAAGGTCCTTCTCTGCTGGTCGTTTTTTAGGCACAGTTTAATTTGCAGTTTTTATTTTTGTTTCTCCTAAAGGTCAGTCATCCTGCACCACTCGCAAACCAACCTGTCACTGCAGCATGTTGTGTATAATTTCTCATGACAAACTCTTGAGAAGGGGTGGTCATATGGGAAAGGCAAACTTCACCAAACAGAGTGACTGGGCCACATTGATTTAGTAGTCTCTAAACCTTGCTTTAACTTAAGAAAGAGTGTAATTGCTTCAGAGATCAAGCTCAGTGGTTGGCAGGTGTGCATCTTTTTTGCCTGGATAGGTAGAGAGAGAGATGTTACACTGAAAGTGCGAGAAAGATGAGCAAAGGGTCTTTTGTTTTCTGGCTGATGTGTTACCTTGTACTTCATTTATAGACCAGTAAAGTTTGAGATGCTCTTTGTATTCTGTTATCTCCATCTCTGCTTAAGGAAGAAAATTTGCAGTGGACAGTTACTGCCTTAGTGAAGACTTGGAAGAGGTGAAGTTACTGTAATTCATTTGGAATCAGAACTGGTTATGACAATTTGTTAGAATGGGACTGCTCAACCTGAAATTTTGTAAAGGGGTAATATTGCAGTGTCAGTATGTAGGAAATGTTCAGGTAATTGGGTGGACAAGGTGTTAAGGAAGTGTGGAGCACATAATTTTATTAGCTTGGTATTCACTGCAGCTTTCTGAACACTCAAATGCAAACTTGCAACCAAAATATTTTGTCTAATTAGTACATTAGAGAAAATGTAATCTTTTCTTAGGTTGTGTTTGCCTTATGCTTTTCTGAGCTAAATTGTCCAACCATTTCAGCTACAGATGGGTGCATGAACATTAACTTAAGCCTTTTCTGATAGACACTGACATTAGTTCTTGGCTTTGTGGTAACTCATGTTCATGAATGACAGGAGAAGTTGAGGCAGTAGCTGGGGTTCAGGTGACAAGCTCTCAAAATGTGTCAGAGTACAACATGGAGTGAACTGAACAGCCCTTCTCCACCTCATCTGAGGAGAAAGATGTCAAACTCAATAATCATGCCTCTTTGAAGTATTGGTCTGTGCTGAGTATGTTGTTATTTAGCTAATTAACTTCCAGTAACTCCTTCCTGTGTATTGTAAATGGTAGCTATTTTTCTTAACAAAGCTACATTTTGTTCATAATTTTTGGTAGATTTTTCCAGACTTTGCTTTTTTGCCTCTTTAGCTCTTATGCTTTCTGTGTTCCCACATTTTTCTTGCCAATAAAATTACTGTGTGGTACGTATGAGGGAAATCTCAAATAGCTTTTGAGTAGCCTGTGAACTAAGCCTGAAAAGTTTGGTAACTTTCTCTGACCAAACCTTTACTAATTCCTTGAAAATCAAATTTGATTGATTCACTTTTGGATGAATAAAACACCTGTAGGGTTTCTCAGGAATATTATTAATATACTGGTGATTAACAGCAGTTACTGATAGAGATATTTGTCCTGTGTAGGACAATTAGAATTTGGAAGGTTATTGTCATGAGTTATACAAAACAGTATATAAAGTTTGTCTTGTCATTTTACCTACAATGATGATAGAAGTTGGTCTTGCTGCTAGAGTTATCTTTAATATAACTTACCTCTAAATTAGTACTGCTGATCTTAAGAAAGTATAATTTGTAAAGTCTCTTGTAATTGCTGATTGTAAAAAAAATGTAATTTTATATCTGGTACTGTGATGCTAAATTTTAGTTGCAGAAAATTCAAGCTAGATTGTAGCCCCATCTTTGCATTAGTTTGCACACTGCAAGGCAGAGCTGCCTTGTTCAGAGCTCTGTCTGAACCTGCTTTACCATCTGACCACTTAACAGAATGCTTGGCAGGGTGAAGGTTTTTCTATGTCTGATTGTACAGGGGCAGCTCTAATGCCTCATCTGTGGAAAGGGTTTTTAATGTGGAATCAATGCAGATACTGAGGAAAGCTACTTGTGCAATTAAGAGGGAAGTAGATGGCCTATGGGAATTTTGAAAAAAAATATAAAGAAGGTGGAATGTCAATTAGCCTGCTCCTGCTGCAGGTTACTGCTGAATTAAAACACAGCTCGATCTTCGAGCTAAGGTTGTTTTCATTCCTGTTAAACCCAGATCAGAGCTTTCTGGGCTGTATCAAGGAAAGGCAACCATCAACATAAGAGACTAGTAATTTTTTAATATTTTTTTTGCAGTGAGAATACATATGTCATTATGCTAATAAACTGTGGCTTGCTGGATTTTGTGAAATAGTTCTGAGGCAATCAGCATGCTTGTCTCTAATTGTCACTTGCACTTCGCCATATGGTGTAGTATGACAAAGTCTGCATTTTGAATATTTTATGTTTTTGGTGTGGATGCAATATACTCCTGTCATCTTTTAAAGAGTAATTTCTGAAATAAGTTAACAATTGTAGGTTTTTTTCCTCAATATACCTGAATTTATTTTGATTTTTTTCTTTTTTCCTGTAGGCAAAACCAAAGCTTATAGAACCAATAGACTATGAAAATGTTATCGTTCAGAGGAAAACACAGATTTTGAATGATCCTCTACGTGAGATGCTACTGTTCCCTTATGATGACTTCCAGGTAATTTAATCTACTCTGTTTTTGTTGGGTTTTTTTTTTTGTTTGTTTGGGGTTGGTTTTTCTTTTTAGGTTTTTAGCAGTAGTAGCCATGAGGTGATAACTTCCTATTTCTTTGTTTCTTAACTCTCTTTAGTTCCAAAAATCCCCACAAATTTGCCATGAGTCCCATTACCCTGTTTGATTTATTCTTTTGGATACAGAAGAAATAGCACAATTTCCTCCTCTGTCCAGGTTATAAGATCTTCTTCTGCAACTCAACAGTTTTACTGCCTTTTGAAGTAGATGATGAGTCACTTGTAGATGTTCCCCCTCCCTTTCCGATGTAGGAAATTATGTGATGTGTGTTTGAAAAACCATCTCCTTTCCTTAATTCTTAAACTGATTTTTTCCCCCATTCTTAATAGTGAAGGACATGAACCTGTTCAAATGCAGTCTGCTACTCTTAGCTGCATCATCCCAGCCAAAACTAGCAAAATTCCCCTTACATAACAGAGTTTCTGACTTGATTAAGCCAGACTTAACCAAGTTTTGTGATAATCTTTTAACCTTTTAACCCTGTTCAGTTTTCCATAGCCATATTTACAGGTTTGAAATCACTAGTCATTATATAGTTGCCAGTATAATTTGAATAATTTTTTTAAAAATGAAGGCATATTTTCTGTGTTTGCCAATCAGCTTTGCATGTGTTTTTTAAAATCCGCTTTCTTAACTTATGGCTGTCACTCAGTGTGTGAGCAGTTCTTGGGTAATCTTGTTATATTTTTTTAAATGACCATGTTTATCTAAATAAATAATTTATTTAAGTACCTTTAAAAAAAAAAATCTACTCATGCAGACATCTGAATAGTCTGTAAATTAATTTTATTCAGCCAAGTAGTTGAAGCTAAGTTTGCTTACCGTGGGGAAAATGGATGATGAGTTGGTATTACATGTTGAATTTTAGTGAATTTTCTCTGGCCTATTAGAGTGTTTACCTGAATGCAGCTGGACTCTCTTTTTAATACAGTCTGGGGGCTTCTTTTTCAGTAATTCTGACATCAATAACTCTTCTTGTAGCTTTCACACTCTGAGCTAAAGAATTTGAGTTTGGGAAGCTACAGTGATTTAGAGACGAGTTTGGACTATGTGTTCACAGCCACATGTGGAAGTTTATAGGATGGAAGAAAGACTTCTTGAAAAGGATATTGTACTGATAGAAGTTTTTGAATATGGAGTCACTCAGGATGGTACTCTACACCAGGTGTTGGCTTTGGGACTGAAGAGCATGAGTAGGCTACACCACCAAAATCTCCTTCTGTAGTATGTCTCTTCAGAATCACAGATCAAGAGAAATCCAGGTTACTTCTGCTGTGTGCTCTTATCTGATCCACTAGTTCACTTACCAGGGTGAACAGCTCTGAATTATCAATGGAGAAGAAACAAACCTATTAGGAATATCCTCAGGTGTTTTGTCTGAGCAGTCTGGGGGTATGGCTGAAGTGTTTAACTGCAGTTCTTATCCTCAGGCCTGTATGAGTGAAGCTGGGTCATAGTTCTCAGTCTCATCCTTCAAAAGAAATGACTGAGTTTTGTCATAAGTTGTAATGTCTTTTGTCATCCTTTGTTTGGATTCTGTCATCGGATTTTCATCAAGGTAGGCATTAAAGAGTGTGTTACATCAGAAGATTTCCTTCAGAGTCTCATTTTATACAAGATTTGTATGAAGCCTGGTTTGTACTATCAAACCGTATTATCAGACTTTTATTTCCTTGGAAGACTTGCTGGCACAAACTGACTCCAAATATTTTTGTTGTACAAAGCTCTTCTGTACTACTTTGATCTATCTAGCTTGTTTTCAACAACACAAAGCATTTAAATCTGTCATTCAATGTATTAAGAAAATATTCCCAAGTCAGAGAATAGAAAATCCTTAAGTGCTTATTTTTATTTAAAAGCTATACCTTTTAACCCTGTTCAGTTTTCCATAGCCATTTTTACAGGTTTGAAATCACTAGTTGTTATATAGTTGCCAGTATAATTTGAGTAATTTTTTAAAAAATGAAGGCATATTTTCTGTGTTTGCCATTCAGCTTTGCATGTGTTTTTTAAAATCCTCTTTCCTAACTTATGGCTGTCACTCAGTGTGTGAGCAGTTCTTGGGTAAACCATGGCTCAAATGTTTGATACTGACCTCATCCCCCTCAAGAAAAATTTAAAATAGTGAGCTAGAGCATTTAGAACTACCTGTAAACACACTTAGAACTGTTTATAGGTGGAAACGCCTACCATTGTCTAGAAACCTGTTCAAGCTATTTCCTTTCAGAACATTCAGTTTTTATCTTTACAAAGTTCTTCCTCACACTTAGATTAAATTGATGACAATCTAAAAAACCCTTGGGAAGGAAGCCCAGCAGAGTTAATTTATAATGACATTAAGAGTAAGACTATTTTGTTCAGCATGGCCCTAAAACTAGCACTTAAAATGGCACAGAAAATACTTATCTTGCTGTACTAGATATCACTTCTAGGATTTTTGGAAGATTACAGAAGAAGCTGCATCTTTTCAAAGAAGCACCACTGATGATGCCACCGTTGAATTTCTGTTAAAGTTTAAATTATTTAGAGAGAAATTGGAAATAAATATTCGTGCTTGATTTGGATTTTTTTCTTTTTCAGGTAATGCAGTCAGATAAATGAAATGTAATTTATTAGGTGTGAGAAGCCAGTATTAAAGGACAACCAATATTAGTTTTTAATCCATATCAGACATGAAAAAGCACAGCAACAGACTTTTTTTTGATCATATATAGCTCTCCTCTCTTCCTCTTCTCCTGATGAACATTATTTGTCAAGTGAGGGAAAGGGCGGGGGGGAAAAACAACACAAAGTGGGAAAATAACTCTTTTTCTCTTCAGGTATGACTGTTCTCTAAACATGCTGTCAGAAACAGCTCTAAGCTCAAATCAATACCAAAGAAACATTTAAGCAAAGATGGAGCAGAAAATGTTTCAGTCGTGGTGAACTCATAAAGTTTGAAGGATTGTTCTTCAGCCAGCTATCTAGTTACAGGAACCTTTCCAGATTTCGACTTAACTGTATCTACCATTGTCCCAAATGTGGTTAGCTGAGCTTATGAAACATGCTTTCTCTCTTTTTATATATGTTTGGTAGCAATTCGTTTACTTTTCAGAAGAACGTTATTTCTGTTCTGCTTTATGCAGAGCTTCAAATCCAAAAAAGTAGGCTTGTAATTTTTTTCTTTTGAGTTTTTTTTTCCCTTCATGCTAATATATCTAAATAAGCAGGATTTGCTTTTCTGTTGTTACTAGAAGTACTCTTAATCAGTAATTTTGTCTCCCTATATTGGGTCTTTTTTAATTTACCACCTGAAGGTTGTTTCAGCTGCTTTTCAAAAGCTCAAACTCTGAGTTTTCTGCACTGAATTCACTTATCAGGTTACTCCCTACCTTGTTCCCAACAAATTTATGGAGGCAGACGTGTTGTCTTTGGAGACGTGTTTAGCTGTTGGCATCACTTCTTAGTGAGTGGGGTGTCTAAACTTTCGTCATGCTTGTAGCCTTCATTTTTAGCTGCATTTTTGTCCTCTTTTTCATAATGGTCCCTATACAATGTGTTTGTTAATTATGATGATAGAATCACTTTTCTGCCACCCATTGGGACATCTATGTTAATGTTCTTGCTACTCTCATTCCCAATACTTCCAGGTTTTTTTGGAGCCTCTTGGTAGGAAGAGCCGTCTCCTTTGTAACAGTGAATATCTATATCCATTGGATACTCTTGTATTCAAGTTTGTGCCTGTTCATGGCTTATTGTAAATTTGTCGCCTGAATTTCGGTAATTTGCTCAATAATGAAATGGCTTCATAACTAAATAGCATTAGTTTAAAATAGTCCACCTTCATGGTGGTGGTGACATTAAAGTCATATACTCAATGACTGCAAAATTGGTGATATTAATGTTAAGCACACAGTGGGTAAATTATTTAAAGCAGTACTAGTGTCTACTTGGCAAAAAGTCACCCTTTAGATAAAGACTTTATTTTTTCTTTCAAAATACCTAACTTTTGAGTACTACCTCAACTTTTAAAGGAAATAATAGAAACCATGGAAGAGTTTGGGTTGGAAGCAACCTTACAGATCATCCTGTTCTAACCCCCTGCCACAAGCAGGAACACCTCCCGCTGGAACAGCTTGCTCAGAGCCCCATCCAACCTGACCTTGAACATCTCCAGGGCTGGGGCATCCACAGCTCATCTGGGCAACCTGTTCCAGTACCTCACCACCAGTAAAGAACTTTTTCCTAATACCTCATCTAAACCTGCTTTCTTTTAGTTTGAATCCATTCCCCTTTGTCCTGTCAAATAATGCAAATGTAGGCTAAATGTGCTTGTAGCAAATAAAATGTGAGTGCATTCCTACCCATGTTAAATTTGTCTTTGCAAAGTTACCACAGTGTTACTTTGAAGGCAGTTTGGTGCTTAGCTTAGGCATCATTTCACCTTTGTTATTTTTGGGTTTGAACCATATGGATTTAACATACTTTCACTTAAAGCTCTTAGCTTTTATTTAATGCAAATTGAGTACTTCTGAAAATAGATGATATGCCAGCTTCACAGATGTAAAACTAAATCCAGGTCATTTTATGAGAAGGCACGCCTTCAGCAGGGGAAAAGGAAAAAAAAATCCAAGTAGTGTCCTCATTTTAGAGAGCAGAAATTAAACTGGTCAAATAACTAATTTTGGGTTTTTCAAAGCAATTTCTCTATTACTTTTTCCCTTTAAAATCTTTTTTGTGTTTTTCCTGAAGTCTTTAGCCAACTGTTCTATTTACTTTGGAAATTACTTTCTAATACAGGTTCTGACACTTCCCATACGAAGGATTTGACACTTCCCATGCAAAGGTTAAGTCACTTCTGACACATGGTTCTTTTAAGGGCAGGATCTTACA
Source organism: Catharus ustulatus (assembly GCF_009819885.2). Taxonomy (NCBI): domain Eukaryota; kingdom Metazoa; phylum Chordata; class Aves; order Passeriformes; family Turdidae; genus Catharus; species Catharus ustulatus. The sequence goes on along the minus strand of NC_046222.1, from coordinate 83,964,037 downwards.
TGCAGCTTACCATCCTTTCCACTGAGTTTTTTAGAACAATTTCTGTCTCTGCAGCTGGAGCATGAGCCTCTGTGGTTACAAGGCTCACTGGCAAGCACAACCTTGTGGCAGAAAGAACATCCATTGCAACCTGCACGCCTTGTGGACAGGTTCACTATCCATATTCCACCAGGTTTCAGGTAGCAAGTATTCCTTGGTGCACTTGCTGAAATGTTCTTGCTGCTGTGGCCTATTCTGAGACCTCAACAGACCCTAAATCCTGGGACTCAGTCAGAAAGCTGTGTCAGTAGAAGAGTGTTAGCTGTTTGCCTCAGTAAGTGCGTGTGAGTCCTGGCTCGTGTTAAAAGTGGCCTTCCTTAGTTTTGACAGCAGACTAATTGAAAGGGTTTTTTAATTTTCTTTGAGAGTGTGAGACAAACACTTTGTGGTTCCTGATGCTGCCATAAATCAAATGATCACTCAAACCCAGAGAGTTGAAAAAACAGTTCATCCAATGTAGTTGTGAAGAGTTTGTTGAGAAGACAATCCTTTTTTCCTAATTTTTCCTTTGCGAATATAACATGTATTTATGTGCATGCTTGCTTTTAAAATATTGTGGTGCTGCTTAAGTGATTATTTTTAGGAATTTACTCTACATCACAGTGCCTCACTCATTGCATTTCCTAGCTGTTTGATGCACTACTGCTGCTGATGGATGTGCTGACAAGGAGACACATGCATTAAGACAATTACTAACATGAACAAAATTGGCAAGTCAGATTCTTCTGTTTTGTCACCAATATTGATGCAGTACTAAGATAAAACTTTTATGTGTGAACAATTAGAAAAAAGCCCTTACTATTATATTGATAGTTGTGTAACAGGGTAACAGCAGCAGATGTTGTAAAAGTATGTTTAGCAAATTCAATTTTACTAAATTATGCTACAGTGTTAAAATTTGTTTGATGAGTTCATGGGTTTCCCATGAAAAGTGCCTGGTAAGATGCCACCTTAGTCTCTGGTTTGTCTTAAAATAATATTTTTTAGGAAATCACAGTATAAAAGTATGCTTGTAGAATATATATATAAATACTACATGTAATATTTATATATTATATGAAATATAAATAATTTCTCATCAAATATCAGACTATTTCTTTGGAATAGTACCTAGAAATTCTGGTCTTAAGGTAGTTTATTACTCTTAATAGAAGTTTTTATTTCCATAGCTTGTGAAAACAAATACTTAATATGATTTGAAGATATTTCTAGAATTAAGAAAACTTCATTTTTAAAAACTGTTAGCATATAAATGTATATCTTCTTGCAGATTGTTTTTTGTTTTTTAACTGTAGTTTGCAAAACTTCTTGGTACCATAAAATATTTTAGGGTTTGTGGTATTGGGTTTTAATACCTCCCACCTCTCCCACCCAAGGAGTTAGCATTGTCAGTTTTAGTGCGCTAGACTACTTGAATGAGTTGACCGTGACTATGGATTTATTTTTTTTTCCCTTTCAATCTTTACTGTAATTGAATATTTGTACTTAAATACTCTCCCCAGTTAAAGGAGTGAGGCTTTGGTAATGACCAAGATAATCAATCACCTTATGGATCAGACTCTCAACAGAGATAAGTTAAAGTAATGTACTTATGCACCCTTTTTTTTTAACATAACGTGGAGTTTTTTCTTGTTGCGTTTTTATCTGATCCTTCCTGGATGTGTGGAGTCCTGTAACTAACAGGTGAGGGACAGCAGGGCCTGGCTGTGTAAACTCTTGTTCACCTTTGGTGGCCTAAGTGATGAGATTCCTTTCCACACAATGCAAAACCAAGTTCTGTTGCTGTGTGGTTACTTTCATTTGTGGTCCAGAAGATTTTGTTAGGTTTTCATGTTTTTCACTTTACAAATGTGAGGTATCCTAAAGCTTACTTCAGCACAGGTCTGAGAAGCAGAATTTCATGGTCACAGAGAGGTGTCCTGCTCTCTGGCAGCCTTTCCTGTGCCTCTCTGAGTTCTGGCATAGGGTACGAGTAAGTTCTGACTTGGTAGGCTGAAGTATGCATATACTTCTGTCATCTACACCTGCTCTCTAAACCTGCAGTTAAACAGTGCTAGTCTCTTTTTTTTTTTTTTTTGTCACTTGAGATCTGCAATTGAATTACTCTTTTATTTTGGTATTGTTCTCTTACCTTCCTTGAATAATAGTTTTTATGTGTAGTAATAATGCTACCTTAATGTCTGTCTTCAAAATGTTGGAGCTATGTTGTCATGGTGGAATTATTTTTTTTTCTAGTATTTTCTTCTGCGTATTGAAAATATAGTGGGAAAAAAAACTATGGCATCTATTTCTTACTGATTCTGATCTTGCCCTTATTGTGAAAGAAGGAGCATGTTGCTTGAATGAAAGCAAATTCTCACTAATTGGCTATTCTGAAACATCACGTTCATAGGATGTTTTCTGCTGAGCTTTTCTTCATTATAGTGGTGTAACTGAGTGTGGCTGTAATGTGTCATCTGCCCTTTAATTGCAAGTTTCATTAATTGCTTTTGTTGTTTATCAGACAGCATTACTGCAGCGGCAGAGTCGATACATTCGTTCAACAGTTCCTGAAAATGCAGAGAAAGAAGCTCAGAGCCTGTTTGTAACTGAGGTAATACTGAAGTTGCATGTGACTATGTACAATAACAATATTATACCTGAGTTGTTTTTCTTCTTCATCTAACGTTTAAAACAAACAGAAAAATAAGCCCTGGGAAAAGAATTAAATATTTATTGCCACTTACTTGTCAATTATTTCAAGGCAAAAATTCTAGGAAAACCCAGTATTTTTTCCACTGGTACCTGGAAAAGAAGTTTTACAGGATAGCTTTTAATTATTTTGTTTGCATCATTGGCTTTTGCAGATGGTTCTCCCCCACCTTCATTATGCTTTAGGCTTTTCCAGATGAACGTGGGTGATTTCAGTACATAATGTTGGATCCACTAGTAAATCTGGAATGAATCATTGTGACTTATTCTTTCTGATAAAGTCTCACACCAGCCATTCTTACTTTGTTCATGATAATCTTGTACAGATTGCTGGAACAGAGGTATTCAGAACTGTAACACTTGTGGAGGGCAAAATTCATCATGACTGTTAAACTTGTATGCTCCATGTAGGGTAGGAGGAACATCCTCAACCCTAAAGTTTCTCAGAACTGTTTACCTATGTTGGCATTCCTTTGGTTTTGTGTGGTTGGTCTTCATTTATTGTCTTGTTGAAGCCTTTAAGGAATTAAACGTTCAATTGTTTTTCCTTCTTTTTGGTATTATCTACTGGTTTTCTACTGATATGCTTTAAACTGGTATTTTAATATCTGAAACAAGTCTGTTGTAACTCCAATAAAACTGAAGGAGCGTCAGATAGCTGAATCTACATCAAAGTGATTTATCCACACTGCAACATACCCTTAATATGTAACCTAAACATTTCTGAAATAAATTTGAAGAGGATAGACAAGAGGAGGGAGGGGTGTTAGCGGTAATTCATGAAGTTTAATGAGTTTCTGCTGGAACAATTGCTTGGCAAGTATTAAACTTGTGTTTTGAAATATAAAGAAAATATTTACGATTTATTGGATGCTGTGTTTGTGTATATGTAGGTTTCTTGTGTAACATAAAATTTTGCATTGAATGGTTTCTGTCAACAGATTTTGTCAGTTTTATGTTACTTAGTTCAAAGCCAAGATAAATCAGTACTTTTATGTTGTAACAATATGGGTGGAGTAAAATGGTATTTCCTGTGATCTAGATCAGAACTTAATGACATAATTGCTTTTCAACCACTGCAAGCATACTGTTTAAATTTAAGTATTCATTTAATTGCACTGGAGGTATAAATTACAGAAAAAGTATGTTTTTGGCTTTCTGTATCAGTATGTGCACAATTGAATACTCTGTTTTAATAAGGTGTCCATTTTTGTGCTGAGTTGTCTAAGGGCTCAGTCATGTTTTCAGTTTCAGATGAGTTTTGTCCTAAAGGCTTGGCCATGTTTTCAGCTGCAACAAAAGGCTGGTTTAACTTTTTGGATGACTGAAGATGGTTAATCCAGATGCTGAGTGCATTCACCATTTTCTGGTTTTATTAAATACATGTCTAGCAGATGATAACATTCAATTGAAGCTTGTTCCAAAAAGCTATATTGCATTAGACTATTGCAAAAAAAGGAAGCTTACAGAATTTTCAGAGATTGATATGTAACTATAATAATTCATAAATAGACGTATCTTAAGAGGATTTCTTGTGCTGTGTCCATTTAATGCTTTTAATCCTCTTCCAACTAATATTGATACATGGTTTTCATTTAAACAGTGCATCAAAACCTATAATTCAGACTGGCATATTGTTAACTATAGATATGAAGATTACTCAGGAGAGTTTCGACAGCTTCCAAAGTAAGTATGTTATTTAGTTTATTTAGTGGTATGATAAATTGAAATTGTGAAGGAACTTTGCATTTAATATAGACTTATTCATTAGAGAAGTATTTAAATATGTGCAATATGTAATCTGAAATAGCCTATATCCATGTTTAATGGTCAGTAGAGATGATGAAGACTTGCTGGATGGAATTGATAAAAACTTGAATGTATAATACCATGTTAAATAATTTTCTGGGAAGGTACTGTACTAACATTGCCTTGTTAACAGACAAGTCAAAACAAGACATTGTATCATTGACAATGTGAATTTAAGTATGATAACTAAAACAGGCTAATGTTTAGATGAACCTAAGATGGTAATATCCTGTTTTCATTGCTTCAAAGGCAGCTTTTGGAACTCCCTTAGGAGCTTGGGGAGTAGAACTGAACTGAGATGGTTAGAGCAGGTTTTCACAGGATGATTCAATGTAAAAGCCTAACTGACATCTGCTACAAACTTTCTAAACCATCTGCTAGAGAAATGTTTTTCCACTTTTTTAAAATTTTCTAGGAGGAGTATGGAGATTAGAACCTTAATTCAGAATGTCTGAGAGTAGCTAAATGCTCTGAATACCCCAACTCTGGAAGATCTGTGTCTTCCCTAACTGCTCTCCTGCATCTATCAGCTAAGAAATAGTTACCTTGCCCTGTGGAAAGTTCTGATCTACTCACAGGTTTTGTACAAGTCAGTACATAGTTTTCACTTGCCCTGAACAGAAACCACAGTAGGAATTTTAAAAAGTGTGTTGTCCTGCGAGGAGCCAGGGGTTACAGGTATGAATTCTTACTCCTAAGATATTAGGAGTAAGTGAATGAGAAGGCATTTTTTCTCTTCAGTTACACATTAGCACAGTAGCAAGCAAGACAAAAAGGGACATGGCAGCCAGATGTACAAATGAGGAAAATTGCTTTCTAAGAAATAGAATTAATGAAAAATGCATGCTTTTATTTAGTTTTTCTTGGGCTTTTTCCTCTTCAGTAGGAAAACAACATGTTGGTTTTTGCATCAATAAAATATGTAACTAATCGCAAAATTCCTAGTACTTCAGTAGCTTTTTCTTTTGTAGTAAAGGGACAAAGCCAGACAAGCTTCCTGTTCATTTATATGAAGTGGATGAAGAAGCAGATAAAGATGAGGTGAGTTAATAGCAATTCCTTACTTTCTCTTGTTTTCATTAAAGAATGTTGGGTGTGTAGAGGTTATGAATTCGGTTAAGTGTTGATGTCAGTACATGAAAACAGAGATTAGCTTGAACCACCTTATTGGGAAACAGATTAGTTATTTTTCCTGTCTCCTTTCAAATAGTCTTGTTCTCTGGAAATCTGTCAGGTGAGTTAGAAAAAGTTTTGACAGATAATAAAATTGATGTTTTAGTACTTGGTGACATATAATCCTTCAACTGTCATAAAATCTGTTTGATACTGTGTCTAGGTAGACAGGTTTCCAGAGAGAAGTGTTTCCTGCAGTTTAATCATGGGATTGAGTAAAATCATAGGTGAATCTGTTCCAGCACAACAATACCACACACACTTCAGCATACATGACAGTATATTGTGAGCTAAAATCAATTCATCACAAATTTGAGTACAGGATAAGACTTGGAGAGCTGTCATGGAAACAAAAGCTTAGGAAATTGACTGAAACTCCAAGATATTTACTCTTGTGTCATGAACTTAGGGAAAGGAGAGATGTATAGCATCAAGCTATTTTCAAGTATATTTCAAATGCCAAAGACTTTTTCAGCAACTGCCTCTGTTATTTTTGTGATATATTTCTTTTTTAACACACCATGTTGCAAGATACGTTTTTAAATGCCACTATTACCTTTTCTTACAGGTACTTGAATGCTTACATCTCAAACAAGAATTAAAATAATTTTTCTCTTGTGTTTTTTACCTCTTGACAATTACTTTGCTTCTAAATTCCTGGTACTCTGAACTGCTGCATATGAAATGAAAGGATTAAATGTGAAGATGTTGTTTGGGGGATTCATCTGAGTAGATAGATTTGCAATCATAGAGTCCCAGGCTGTCATTTATCCAGCACTGCTATTAATCTGCACTGTGATATTTGGACAAATATCACATCTGTATGCAAATATACATCTGTATCCAAAACTTCTTATTTGTAGGATGGGAATATATTATACTGACATTTAAAAGACTTGACATTATTTGCTGTGATAGTATTTCTGACAACAAAAGAGTTTTAGAAAACAGAGAATTACACACTAAAAAATTAAATAGATATATGATTGACTATAATTCTTACCAGGAAATACATTATGAGTAGACATGGTTAAACACTGAAAAACTATAATTTGGCTATTAGCAGGTAGTATGTGTTTTACCAGGAAGTGTAAGTGAAGAGGACTGCCTGTGTCCTGTAAGAATAGGCAGGAGCAGGGTGTCTCTTTCAGAAGTACAATCACTGCAGGAGAGGTCTGCTGCTTTTTGAGGAACTTGGAAAATAAACACAAGAAAAAGACATGCTAGGAGGGAAAGGGAAGTTAGTGGGACAATAGAGTGGGGGGGGACCATAGGTTCTTTCATCAAGGGAAGACTTAATGGAAGAGGTGTTTCTTTCAGACATTAATATCTTTCTATGCCAAAAAGTACAGATGTAAACCTTAGATTGAAAGTTGTTTGGTCTTTTTATTTCACTTTTGTTTGTCTTTGAAGAAAGCTGATTTATTAAGAGAATGATAGCAAAGAAAAAGCTACAAATGATTAAAAATTGGAGGAAAACCTGATAAAGATTAGTTTAAACATGGATCATTAAAAAGGAGAAAATTACCTATCCAGAACTAATTTGGGCCATCAGGTTGATGTTTACAAATGGAATTTTTCAATCTGGTGTGGGATCAAGATAGGGGATTGTTTTTGTTGAAACAGTTGGTGTTGAAGTAAACTTTGGAGCCGAGTTTGTGGGAAAGATCACTTTAAAAAGTGCAGCACAGTGTGCAGCAGTTATGATAAAAGTGAGGAAATTACCTTACCGGTTGGAAACAGGAAGTATGTTTTCAGTGTAAGAGTTGTGTGTTAACAACTGGATCCCTGATTCCTTTGTATTAACAGATGGTCAGCTGGAAAGATTCAGTAGCTTTTTGGCTCTGTAGGCAGGAATTCTGCCTGATAGAAAGACATGGTGTGACTAGAGAGACCCGAATGACACTCAGTTTTATTGCTAGAAAACAGCATGCAGCTCAGCAGAGTTGGGAAATTGTGCACCTCAGAGACTGGGAACTGGAGTCTTAATAGAGCTAAATCTTAATTTTTGTTAATGCAGGTAATGAATGAATTTTAGTCACATGAGGTGATCCTATGCATGGTTTGTGCAATTAAAGAAAAGCATCGGTTGTTTTGTGCCAAGTTTTGGTAATAACTTATCATCTATTCATCACCTTACACTTGTAAAGGTGATTTAAACCCACCTTTTCCTTGGGGATAACTCACACCAGGGGAGGGGAAGAGTCATATAGAGTCATATTTGGAAACACAGTATTTTAAGTTTTGTCTGTATTCTTGTACAAGAAAAATAATTATCTAGGTAGTAGAAGAGCAGTGGAGTCTAATGACTTGAAAATAAGAAAAAAGGATGGCTGTGCTGTGACAGTGAGAGTCTTTGGGACAAATGAAAATTTACTGAGTATTTCTGGTCTGTGCCTTTGGGCTGTTATATCAGATGCTCTGATAGTTGATGACCATGTCATCCTTACTGGGCCTAACTTCAATAGTACCAAGCTGACTATAAATTTTTAAAGATGAGATTGATGCATCTTTTGCCTTCTGTTCACAGTTTTTGAAGTTCACATGTGCATATGCTTATTAGTATGCAAGCTACACAGACTAAATAAACTGTAAATAAATTACCTAGTAACTTTTTACAGAATGTTCCTTGATTCACTTCCAGAAACAAATTCCTGTTATTCCAAGATTTGGTTTAGTGTTCATTTGTTGAACTATTGACTCTCTCCTCCTTAAATAATCACATTTTGTTGCATGTTTTCTTAACAGCCAAAAAAAGGAATTAGAAAATGTACTTGAGGCACTCAAGGATGTTTTGTGATTTTTGTTTTCAGCTGGATGCTCAGATAATTTTGAATGTTTCAATAAAAACTTACCAGGAGTAATTCTCCTCTAGATAGATCAAAGTCCTCCTATATGTCTAATTCATTAATAGTTCTGTTTCAACATCAACTGGAAACCTTGGTAATGCAGCTTCATAGTACTCTAAAAGATTACTTGGAACTGGTAACTTAATATTTGTTCTGTGGCAGTTGTAAATCATCTTTTTGATCTGTTTTGATGGAAGAGTGCTGCTTTTTGGTAGTTGTTAACATTCTAAGGTTTTTGATGCAGCCATTCAGTTCCCTCCACTGGCAGATGGATGTGGTGTACAGGCAGTGGGTGTAATGTGTGATGCTTGCATTGGATCTGCTGTTTGTTAACTTGCCTAGCTGCCAAGTTCAGTCTTGTTCCTTCTGCAAAGCTTTGATTCTGATCTGTGGAAGGGCAGATCCAATACAAGAATTAATTCTCTATAAATTCTTAAGAAGGTCATGTCTTTGAAGTACTGCATGCTAAGCAAAATGGTTTGAGAAATCTTGATTGAAGTTTTGCATAAGCATGTGTTTGCATTGTTCTTTTTGGTAATAGAAATTGGTAAAAATTCTTACACTCTGTGTAAAAGCTACAAGGTAAATGTAAGTAAATGTTTTAAGTTTTGACTGTTTGCTTATTCCCCTGTTTCATTGGCATTTGTCTTGACTAACATTTAGCTATCTATAGGCTGGATCATCCTGTTCTCTGTAGATAAAGCTAGTAGAAGTGGCCAGATTACATATTAAAAGTTAGATGAGGTCAATCTCATCCCAGGTCTTTAAATAAAATAATGGAAAAGCTATAGAATTCAGCAGGGACTTATGGTACATTATTATTATGTTATGAACATAGTTATTCCAACTTCTAAAATGAATTTTGAAAATATTGGTAAATGCTGCATGGATTGTGATGCAAAAGTTTACCTTTTAATTTTTCTTCTTTTTTTTCTTTCTTCCTTTCCCCATATTTCTTTCTTCATCTCCAGGATGCAGCATCTCTTGGGTCTCAGAAGGGTGGAATAACAAAACAAGGATGGCTGTACAAAGGGAACATGAACAGTGCAATCAGTGTGACAATGAGAGTAAGTTTAAGAATATCTTGAATATGACAAAAATATTAAATATCCCTGTGCCTTGGAGAGGGTCAGTTTGTGGTATGTGGTATAGTTCTAAAAAAAAATTGCATGCAAAGAAAGAGGGAAGCTTATATATACTTCATATATCTGAAACCTTGCTATTATTTTATCATATGTAAATCATAAAAAAAAAACCCCTAGAAAAATCTAGGGGGAGTTAAATTTTCCTAACTGTGCCCTGGTGTGAATTTAGTGGCAAAGGGACTGTGTAGTATGGGGGAGGGGGGGTGAGGAGGTGGGGTGTGTTGGTTTGTATTACTGTATTTTATATAAAACTGTAGTTTTAAAATTTATCTCTTTAAGAGTCAGTTTTAAATACCTTTCAATAGGTCAAAGATACTGTCAAATGATATAGTACAATCCTGCTGCAGGTATCATAAGTTAATTTTTTTAAATTAATGATTTCTGTTTTCTGCAGATACTGATTGTTATCTATAAATAAAAGCTTTTTTTTCTATTGCCCACTCTGTGAATAGCACTTATGAGTATATAATATGAATAGTGTTGTCACTGTTCTTCTTCCCTCCTTTCTTTTCACTAGTCTTTTAAAAGAAGATTTTTCCACTTAATCCAGCTTGGTGATGGATCCTATAATCTCAATTTCTACAAAGATGAAAAAATATCGAAAGAACCTAAAGGATCAATATTTCTAGATTCGTGCATGGGGGTGGTTCAGGTAATTATAATTATTCTGCCTGTTTGCTAATTAATTCTGCATTTATTAGCCAGTAAAATTTTATTTAAGATCTAGATTAGTGTTGTTGAATTTAGATAAGTACCTATTATGCAGAGGAATAAATAGACAAACTGCAACTTGCTAAAGCAGTGAACAAGATTTCAAAGGGCAGGAGACTGAATTTTTGAAATCTTTCTGAAAAGAACATAAATTACTAGTTTGTGTCAAGTATTTAGCAAACCAAATTCTAAGGCAAATGCACAAAGAACCCCAAACTTGGCAAAGTAATGACAGCATAAAATTGAAGTTTATTTCAGTTAGATTTTGTGCTTGCATGAGCTGTAAAATGTTTTTCATAACTTCTTGTGTGGGATTTTTGTTGCGGGAATTGTATTGAATTCAAACACCCTTCCAGATGCTTTCGTTTGACCTTTATGGTGTTACTTTTCTGTGCTTTTCTTTATTTTGAAAAGTTAAGAGCTTTGGTAAAATGTTTGTCAGTAGCAAGTGCCAAAGAAAAGATGATTTTTCTTTTTTTTTGTGATTCTGCTATGTATTTATAGTACAGCATGTAACTATTCTGTTAGGCACAGCATACCTGGAAAAACCCCATGGGTCTTAGGAGGTTTTTTAACTTCTACAGAAATAGGCGAAGTTTAATAAAAATGTATTGCTTAAATAATGTTTTTGTAGCATAAAGTTCTTTGAAGATTTACACAAGAGGTAAAACAGCTTTACAGAGGATTCGCTGCCCCCAAAATATTGTAGTATTGTGTTTTGGATGCACATTTAATAGGTAACTCCTATGAATATCTTATAACTGTAGTAAATTTTATCATATTGCAAGTTCTATATATAATTTTCCAGGAATTATTTTGCCTTAGTGATACAATTCTGACCAACTCCACTGAAATGGATTTAATTTGTGTTTTTAAGACAAGCCAACAAACATAAACGTGGTTCCTAAACACGGCTGTAGTCTCACATACAAATACTGATGGTGGGTGCAAAGAGGACAGAGCCAGGCTCTGCTCAGTGACACCCAGTGACAGGGCTGGAGGCAGCAGGCACAGCCTGAACCACAGGGGGGTCCCTCTGAACATCAGGGAACACTTTTTCACTGTGAGGGTGACCAAGCACTGGCACAGGCTACCAAGAGAGGTTGTGGAGTCTTCATCCTTGAAGATCCTCAAAAGGTCCTTGGACACAATCCTGTGCTAAATGACTCTGATTGGCTGTGCTTGAGGAGGGAGTGTTGGATGAAATGACGACCAGAGGCCCCTTTTAACCTCTAACCATTCCATCATTTTGGGATTTAAAACCTGAAAATCTCTTTTCCTCATACATACTTTCATACTGTTCCACGCTTTCTGTTCTGTCAGTTCAATCCAATTAACCTCAAGTTTCCTCAGACTCTGCCAGAAGCTTGCTTTTTAAAACAAACAATGTTTCTTTTGTTCTTCTGCAAGTAGGGCTGGTACAGTCATCTTAAGTAAAACTGTCCTTTGGATGCTTTAAAATGTATAGTTGACTGTGCCTCTAATGCTATACTGTATTGTACAGTACCCCCAGTGTTCATCTTGGCACCTGGTCTTCAAAACTGCATGTAGAAATTTGAGACTAGTTATGATTTAGCATCAGGTGCAAAATCAAAACCGATTAATGCTCACTTCCAGGAAGCCAGGTAGAATTCAGTGGCTAGAATATAGGGGTTTGGAAATAACTGTTTTCTTCACTTGAATTTTTAATGGGGGGCAAGTAAATGCTGATTTAAACTATCAAATATTGTACATAACATCGCTATTGCAGATATGTAGTTTCATTATCTTGTATTATGTCCTGTATCCTTTCTGGCTGACCTTATTGTTTTACTGTTACTTACTGTTGGTGTTGAATTAGCATTTAAAAAATAATATGGGAAAAAGTGATATCTACACAGTAGAAATTGCACTTCCATTTAACAGAAGAGGAAAGCAAAGGAAAATATCTGTAAGGATCCCAGCCATATCACTTTGAAATAGTCTGACACGGAACTCATAGAAATGGTTTTTGTTAGGTAGTTATGCTTACAAACTTTTGTTCTCAGAATGAAACTACTTGTTTCAGAGTCATTATTTTTAGTGAGGGGAGATAAGTTCCTATTGCATTGCTGTAACACTTTTCTGGTTTGTGTTCAGTGCATTTGCTTCCTTATTTTTTCAAAGACAGTAGATGCCCGAGAGAAAAATACTGGCTTAATTAATAGATGTGCAGTAAGACCAGAATATGTTTCTTCATCAGACCTTGTATCAAGAGAAATGCTGAATTTGTGCAGTAGAGGGATTTTTATTTGGTTGGGGTTTTTGGTTTGAGTGTTTTTCTTTTGTTCCCCAGACTTAAGTAAAGAGACTGGAATTCCTGGAATTCTGTTTGGTGTTTTTGGATTTGGTTTTGTTTTGTTGGGGTTTTTGTTTTAATACTAAATTATATAGAGACTTTTCTGATCAGAGATGTGGAGTGCATAATATAGGCAGTGTATGTATTCACACATCCAACCATATGTACAGATATAGCTGCTCTAATTCAGAGTTTTGTGAAAGCTGAGATCTGTGACATCTACCACCTGTGTATAAGGTTTTATACTGTGAAATGTAGAGGTTACTTTTCTCAGGATTTTTCATTTATTTCAGCACTGATTCCAACTGATAAGATTACCTTGGGTCTCCAGTCCACACTTTTGTTGGTATGCTTGACAGAAGCAATTTTGGTAGAAAGCTGACTGTTTTGTCAACAAGTAGTTAGTCTGTTAATTAAAGAATCTGAGATACAGTGAAACTAATATGTAGTTTGGCATTTAATTTAACTTATACAAAAAATCTCCCAGCCATTAAGTCTGTCATACTGTTTATTCTAATATTTATCTAATGCATTTTCAATTTGTAAAACTAAACTGATGATAATATAGAAGTTTCATTTAAGACTTCTGAATTCATTCCCAGAAATATGAGTCAGGCTGAGTAGCATTTGAAACACTGGTTTAATATGTGCAGAGAAGGATGAAAGAAATGGTTGAGGAAAAAAGGAGGAACTGACTACCTACTTTATGTATATCTATATGACTAACAATATGAGGGCATTTGGGGTTGATGTTGGTTATAATTTTATCTCCAGTATAAAATCCCAGTCTGCAAACAGGTGTCACTCAAATATAATAGCGTTTTGTGCTTTTTGTTCCCTTTTTTTTTTTTAGTAGACCTTAGTTAGCTTCATTTTTTAGGTGACCTGAATACATTAAGAATTGATATTTTGAAACTGGATTTTTTTTGTTTTTTTATAAAATGACTGAAAGCAGAATGATGACTGAAAACTGGAAGACAGGCTGTTCTCTTTCCTACTTGCATTTGTTGCAGTGCTACAAATAACTTCAAAAGATCAGATGTCAGAGAGCAAGAAGTGTCATGATACATATTTTCAAAATATCAAACTGTATTTTTTGTACAGAATATCTGAAATATGTGTAACTTCCTTTGATGGTGGTTAGACAGTATGTGAAGTGCTACACAGGTCTTTTATTTTCTTATAGAACAATAAAGTCAGACGTTTCGCATTTGAGCTCAAGATGCAAGACAAGAGTAGTTTCCTTTTAGCTGCAGACAGTGAACTTGAAATGGAGGAGTGGATAAACACTCTGAACAAAATCCTTCAGCTTAACTTTGAGGCTGCAATGCAAGAAAAAAGAAATGGCGAGTCCCACGAAGGTAAGCAGGGTTTTAGCAAGCTAATGTTACGCGACCATGTCTTCTTACATGCATTTTGGAAACAAAGGCTTTGATGTGGCTAATTTTTTTTTTCCTTTGGTCATAAAAACTACAGGCCTTTTTACTGTCCACTTCAACTGGTGAGCATTTTGACCTTTTGGGCATTAAAACAGTACTATTCTGTATTGATTCCAGTTGAGTCAAGTCTAGAAGATAATTTTGAGACTGATTAAGTCTAGAAAAGTGGAACCCAAAATGTAAAATCAAGACTGAGGCAGTTTAAGGAATAAAAGAAACTCAGGATGGAGTTGTTTTGAGATGTATAAAATGCTACTGAAAGTGAAATAATCTGTTCTGTGGTTACTGTAGGTAGAAATCATAGTTACAGTGCGGGGCTTAAATTTAAATATAATTCCCTTGACCACAAATATTTCCTGCAAGTATTGAAATAGACTGCTTGGGTGTAGAATCCTTTCTGTTGGAGCCCTTTAAGAATAGGTAAGACAGGTATCTGTAAGGAATGCAATGTATGTCACCAGTGTTTCAGTGACAAAAGGAGGGTGTAGATGTCCTCTCATTCGCTTTTCTTCTTGAATGTGGATGAGGAAGGAAACTGGTGTGAAACCAACAATTGTATGCATATCCAGAAGAACCTGGATGATATTATAGAAGGTTGGTTTTTTGGAGATAATAGAAAGTACCAAAAGGGTTTATTAGAGCTTAAAATGAGATATCATGGTATTCAAAGACTGTCAGAATTTATTGTGACATTTGTAACAAAAGCAAATCTTAAAAGGAGAAGCATCCAGCTCTGGGAAAGACATTTTTTTCTGTGGTCCTTAGTTGACCTTAGCACTGCAAGATGTTTATAGCTAACTGAATGGCTGCTTTGTAAACCCAGTAACTGTTGTTGAGTAGAGCTGGGAACTAATGAACAGAGAGAACTTGTTTTGAAATCAAGTTACAATGCTTTGTGGAAAGAGTAATGTAAAGTTTGTGCACTGAGTGACTGCTTGCCCCATGCAGATGTCAAAATTAAAATTAAGGATGTGTTCTGGTACTTTAATGATTTTTGTAACCAGTTACATCTTTGGAGAAATCACTGTATCAAAATGACGCAGTTGTCCACAACCTATTTATGTTAACAGTTGTCATTTTTGGGGGGGTAGGAGATTAAAAAAGATGAAGTTCTTTTGCTATGGAGTTTTGTGAGCACTTTTGCAATTTTGGTATTTGTTTTAAAATGAGGTTTTATAATTTCAGATGATGAACAAAGCAAACTGGAAAGCTCATCAAGTAGTTTTGATAACTACTATCCTGAAATTGCCAAGGTAATATATATTGTAAATGTCAACTTGGGATATAAAGTACTAAACATAAGGTTAGCCTCATGAACTTTCAGTAAAGGTAAGGCATTGGCTTGTAGCTTCCAGTCAGTTTGTGGTGCTTGGAAAGCTTAGAAGCTCTTTTGTGAATAGGTGTGGTTATTTAGCTTCTTTTTCTGCTTTTGAAAGGAGACAAGACACTGTCTTGAAGTTTCCTATCTAAATCTTAATATGCTGTTTAATTACAGCATGTCTTATTATTGTATTATTTTATTAATTCATTATATTTTGTATTGATTTGTTGCATTCAGGTAAGTGTTAAAGTGTCCCTGTAGAAATCTACTTACACTGAAGTCAAGTTTTATTTTTAAACATAAAAATTCAGAGCAGCTTAATGAGGCACTGATGAAGTGAATGTATTTTAAGATGTTTGTGTTTATAATGCACTGGCAGGTCCATGGATGCTTCCTGTGTTGCCATGGTTCTGGCTTTTCAATTTTTTCTTAGAGAAGTGTGATAGGAACAAGCATGGAATAAAACAACCAAATAGAAAATCACAGTAACTCTTCCTCAGCCCACTTGCAGACTTTATTTCAGTTAAATCAGTGAGTTGTGTGTTGCAGTTGGTTTTGTGAGTTTTGAAAGGGAGAAATTTTTGTTAAATCACCCAAGAACTGAAAATGGTGACCTTTTTTATTGAAGCTGTAGAATCCCAAGTCCTTTCTGTGACTTCCTTGCTCTTTTTTTCTGTGTGGAGCAGCCTGGAGTATTGAAACTTTTCTGCTTAACCATTCTCTGGAATGCTCTCCCTTTCTTCTCTGAGGATCTGTCTAACCTACTGACTCCTCCTGAAGATAGTGCAGTTTATGAACTGACAATAAGCAAACCAAATTCTGTCTACTACAGTAGCTAACATATCAAAGGATCCAGTCAGAATAGATTAACAAGCTTTTAGCACCCTAATTGGTTGGCTGACTTAATTCTTTCTGTTACTGCTTTGTAATCAGTTTAGCACATGAACACAAAAAGCTGTTATGTGATAATGTAGCTCCAGCTATAACTGTACTTGGAAATTAATTAGGATTGTGGTGCATATAATCAAGGCGTCCTTGGAAGGGCTGTAAGCATCAAACAGCATATTTGCATGAGACTATGAAAATTTATTTCAGCAATAAATACTAAATTAGATTATTATGTTGAAGATTTTTCTTTCTTTGTCATCAGCTATTGCAATGCTTAGGGTCTGTATTCCTTCCAGAAGCGACTTTACTTCAGGGATGTAGCACCTGCATATGGTTTTAGTCCTACAGTTGCCATTTCCTGTTTCCATAACTTTTGGATCGGAACTATGCAGCTCTTAAAGCTCATTATTTCTTACTATATTATTCTTTCTTAACTCTTCAAGCACTGACATTTATTATTATTATTATTATTATTATTATTATTATTATTATTATTATTATTTATTCCATTATTATAACCCATTTACACTTCTGTTTCCTTCAAAATACTTTTTTAAAATTTCCCCTTCTAATTCACCTTTGCTAAACACTGCCTTTCAAAATAATTTGCTCTAGTGTATTTTCCTAGCCTTTTTTCCCATGAGGATAATTACAGGGAAAACTGCCCATTTGCATTATCCTTTGTGTCTTAATTTGATTGCTTTATATAAATGGGGTTTGTTTGGAGGACTTTTTTGTCCTTTATTCTTTCTTGCCTTGTCTTTTCAGCTGTTGTTTGGATTTGGTTCTTTTTTCCCCAGTGGAAGCCTTGCAAGGCATTGGGCTTTCTTTTAGAATAGTTTCTAGCTGCTCTATTATTTTTGTTGCTTTTAGGAGGAGAATTTCACAATAGCTGACCTCATATCCTTATGAGGAGAGAGAAATTCCTTCAGGGGTGATTGTAGAGCACCTGACAGTAGGGGAAAAAACAGACTTCCTAGGAAAGGTTTAACCCTTGTGGGTACATAAATCTCCAAGCCTTCATTTTTCTATCAATAGCTATTAGCTTATAGTATAAACTAAGTACGATGCTATTTTGCACTTCAGTGAACAGATGTGCACACATCTGTCTCAATCTGTCTTTCCTGCCTATTTCATGTTCCATTTATCTGTAATTTAACTACCATGAGTGAATGAATGGGTTTTGTAGTAGGGTTTTTTTGTGGTTGATAAGGGTTGTTTGTTTTTTGTTGTGGTTATTAATCTTAAAATAAATTAGACCACTGAAATAGCTGTGATTGTCATGATCAGTGTGCTCTAGCACCTCCTTAACCCATACTGGTCCCAGAATACCTTGAGGTGGGAAAATATTGTCTCAGTTTTACGGGTGAGGAAATTATTGTTTTACAGATGAGGAAATAAAAGCGCAGAGCCACTGCTCTTCTGTAGACAAGGGTTCATGGTAACATGCATTTTCAGTTCTTGAGTTCTGACAACTGCTCCTGATCTGTCAATCAGAAATGCATATAATCATCTGGTCTTCATGCACAAAATGTAAAGGATGTAAAACTATTCAAGTTGCTTTAGCTGAAGCAGTTTCTGTCTAGCTCCAGTGGCTAGGTAATCTTCATCCTCCGTTCTTGCTACTAAATATTACCATTGCAAAATATGCACACAACTTTCTTGCCATCCTTAAACTTTTTCACTTTTCCTGTATTTCTCAATTATATCAATTGTTCAACAAAGCTAATTCTGCCAGTATTCTGCTGGTATTGAGTATCTGGGTCGTCTCTTTCACAGCAACTCTCCTCTTTTCTTCTTCTTGTGTTAAAGTTAACAAAGTAAAGTAAATGAAAACCATTGGAACATTTATATACAAAACAGCACTTGAGAAGTTTCTCTTCTGTAATACATCTTTTAAACCAAATTCTTTTTTTTAATTCCTGTTATCAAACTAAAAGTAGGGTTATGAACTCTATTTGTTTTTTTTTTTTCTTTCTCTTGAGACATAGTAGAAGTTGCTTCAATCTCCAGCAAAGCAGATGTAGACAGTAGATCATTTCCTGCTGATGGTCAGTGATGAGCATTTTGGGTTTGTAACTTCTTTTAACCCGTACAGGCTGATCCAAAAAGAAACACCTGCTTGCAAAGTAATATTTTGTATCCTTGTTTAGCCAGCTTCTGCTTTAAGAATGGCATTTCTCCTGCATGGGTAATTTTGGTACATGCATCTGTTCATTTGTCATGTCCTGTGACTTTAAATATCATTGGATGCTCTTTAAATAATACCTTTTTCAAACGAAGGTAGCCTATGTATACCATCAGTTTGCACATTCTGTTTTGTTCCACTTCACTTTTTTACTGTTAATAGGTATCCACAAATCCCAGACAGTGTACAGTGAACTCTGCAAAGTGACTTTTAAATGTGAGGGCTTTATCTTTTGGAAGTTTTTGGGTTTTCTCTAGCTACCCACAGGAAAACCACTTCTTTGGCAGTAGAGCTCAAGAAAAGTTAAAAAAAAAAAAAAAACAAGGAAAAGAAAAAAGAAAGCGAGCTATGGTGGTGTTTCTTAATTTAGGAAATCTGTTGTTTCCTGATGAGTCTTATGGCCTCAGGATAGCTCTGAGCTTTAACCTGCAGTCATACTATGTATTTTTATTTAAATAAAATAGGATTATGAAAGTTATTGTTTAAGGAGGCAGACACATAAATTACACCGCAGTGTACTTCCCATGAGCTTTGGAGGTTATATGTTGCTGGTTTTATACTTGTAGGGCTGGAAAAAAGCATTAGGAGAAGAGGGTCTCCCTTCGTGCTTAGTCGTGTTTGATCAATGTAAACTGAGGTGGTACAAAGTGCACTAAGGGAGAAATGAATGCATGAATCAAAAATGTGTGAAGCTTTGAACATCACAGAAAAATGCATGAAATTAAAGCCCGCTTTAATAGTATGATACCAAGACTTCTTTTCTTATCTTGAACAGAGTACCAGAGAAGCAGAAATCAAGCTGAAAACTGAAAGCAGAGTTAAACTTTTTGCCTTGGATCCAGATGCACAGGTTAGACTTCTTGCAAGGAAGGAGGGGTATTTTATGTTGATCCTTTTGAGATGAAAGCAACTTACCTTAATTTTTCTTTTCTCTTTTTAAAGAAACTTGACTTTTCTAGTATTGAACCAGAAGTGAAACCATTTGAAGAGAAATTTGGAAAAAAAATTCTTGTAAGGTGTAATGATTTATCTTTTAATTTGCAAAGCTGCGTTGCAGAAAATGAAGAAGGACCAACAACAAATGTAAATAATTAATTACATTCTGTTAATTCAGAAATGAATGTCCTAATGTTTGGTTGGCACTATCCTTAATAGCAGGGATTCCTTGCTGTGATTGAGAAATTTATATAGTGGGGATTTTTACTCTTTTAAATCAAAATGAAGGCCTAAATCATACAAAAAGTAACTTTGCTGCTAATATTTTTGTTGGGTGGTGAAGAGAAATTTTTCTTTTACTATCTTTTATGTGTTGTCAGTAATACCTAGGGTCATGGCCATATGTGTGCATGGAAATATTACTTATCTTTTTTTCATACACATTTTTACAGTGATCTAGCTGCCAGAACTGACACTTGATTATTTATTTTTTTACAAAATGTATAGGTAGAACCTTTCTTTGTCACACTGTCACTATTTGATATTAAAAACAACAGGAAGATTTCAGCAGATTTCCATGTTGATTTGAACCACGCCTCAGTAAGGCACATGCTGTCCAGTGCATCTCAACAAATGATGAATGGCAGTGGTGATAGCTTACACAGAATTCAGGACATCCATGAAACTGTCTTGCAATATCCAAAGCAGGTAAGAACTAGGAGCTTAAGAACTAGTAGGATTTCCTACATTATTTCATTGGCTTTCTGTTATGTGATGTAAAATGTGCATTCTCCTTCTATATTTCTCTCTTGTTTTATTTCTAGGGAATATTCTCAGTCACATGTCCTCATACTGACATTTTCCTTGTGGCTAGAATAGAAAAGGTATTACAGGGAAGTATTACACATTGTGCTGAACCGTATATGAAAAGTTCAGATTCGTCAAAGGTATGTTATTTTCTTCTGTGGTGTGAAAAAAATGCGGAGCCAAACCAGATTGATTTCAAATTAATAGTTATTAATTGAAATCTTAGTTATTTAACAGTAAATTCATGTACCTGAATAATTTGATTTAGTAAGTTGTTGTTATTTCTAGTAACTATTATTATAGATAAGAGAACATTTTATTGGAAATATTTATTTCACTTTTTAAAATTGTGACAATGTGATTTTTACAATGTCTTTAAGTGAACTGTTTTGACAAAAGAATTTTGGACTTCAGTGTGAAAATTGAGTTGAAAATTGTTGAACAGTGAAATATTAAATAATGGTTATATCTGTATGTCTCTCTTAGTTAATGCATCTTACTTAGTGTAACATAGTTGACATTTTCTTTGTCTCACTTTGTGGTGACAATACTTTACTGTAACTTTATCTGCATTCTTGCTGGTTTTTTCCTCCGGAACCACTGTGATCATTAAGCTTCTGGTTTTCTGTATAAAATGCTTTGCAGATTTGGTAGAATCCCAGGTCACTTCTGAAAATAATCCACTGGAAAATCTTAAGTTTCTAGGAATCTAGGATAGCATAACATTTTGATGTTCTCTGAAACATATCTACAGAAAGTTTTGTTAGTTGTTACTTCTTGTTTGTCAGTGAAGAAACAGAGGTTCAGTTTTTTTGGTTTACAGTTATGCTTAAATAGCCAAACCAAGAAACAATAGAAAAGTGTTTTTGTAAGCCGTGTCAGCTGCTGTTGACATTCTGCCTGTTTTCAGCTAAGAAGAAACAGTTAACTTTCACTCTCTGCAGGGCAACAGTGTTCTTCCCTACAAATCTGATGCTGACTAAGCTGCATGTAAAAAACCATGTATTTTTCACTTGGTCTTAATATAGATCAACCTACTGATTTGTTTTTCCAGGAATATGTGCGTTATTTTTCTTTGTCCCAGCTGTTGTTGCAAAACAGCAGCTTTGTATTTTAGGAGTCTGGTTTTGATGTTGACTGTTACTGAGTTAAAATAAACCTGAACTGAGTGTAGGTGATTTTGGTGTCCTTGGGCCTGAGCCATGTGGGGAGTTTAAGTAAGCCCAGGTGTTCCCGCATTTGATGCTGAGATCTGGACTTGTAGTTGCCCTGTGCAATGGGAATAGATAGTAGGAATGCTCATGGTTATATTAACTTATGCTTTCTGGCATTCAGTTGTTTATAATTTTATACAAATGAACATTTGGGAATTTTTCTTCTGTTCTTGTTCTCAGGGACTACACTGTATTAGTCTGAAACAAAATAGAACAGTACAAGCCATATAGGTCTCCATGTGGACAATGCAGGCAGCGAGTTCCAGTTCCCTGCAAAATTACTGCTCTGGACAAGAAAAAGGGAAAATGGAAGCAGCAAATTCTATAGTGCAAGAAAAAAAAAATCACCTTTTCTCCCCTTAAATGTTGAATACAGTGATTTAATGCTCATTACTTACCAAGGCTTTGTGTTATTTGTCCCTTTTTACAGGAAAGGGTAATGGAGAGTTCTCTCAAACACTCTAATACAATCAGCTTTTTATTGTATCAACAGCACAGATCAGGGATAGTATTCAGAAAGTTTTACTCTGTAGGTGGTTTTGCCTCTGGCAAAGAATTTTGCTGTATGTGTACATGGGGAAAGCTGATTTCTGGAAAAGAGAAGCCCGGGTGGTTCAGCTCAGTGTTGAACATCTCAAACCAGTGGGTTTCTAGCTATGATTGTTGTATGTGTTGGTTCTGTATAATAGAGTTATTTGTTCATTTAAAATTTAACAAAATCAAGAATTTAAGCTTTCAATGAGAACAATGTTGTAATGTCCATACATAGGCCGGTCCATGTCATGTTCATACAACCCTTTCCCGTAGTCTGTGTGTATTTGTAGTATAAGCCTTGCAGGTTATTGTACTACTTATTCTGCAGGAATGTGTTCTGGTACATAGGGTGAGCAGTGGATATAGGCAGGGGAACAAGTAAGACGGAAAATGTAGGGGTTTTTTTTGGAGTTGGAGTTTTGTTTTAAAAAACAGTTTAATTTTGCTCTAGCTTTCTATCTATATTCTGTATATAATAATATTTCTCTTACTTAATGAAGTATTTCTTATCAGAAGTGTAGATGGGTCTGTTTCCACCCACTAAATGCTGTGAAATCAGCAAGCTGTGCTTAACCTGAAATGAGTAGTTGAGGCATTACCAACTGTTTTTCCCCTCACATACTTAGGATTAATCTATAATTTTCTAAAGAAGATTTTCTAATTCATATCAGTGTCAATATGTGAGTTTTTCCCTTGTGTACTAATGGTTCAGAAAAATATAGCATTTCAAATACGGCTATTTCTTACATCCCTTGTAGGTTGCACAGAAAGTTTTGAAGAATGCTAAGCAGGCATGCCAGAGATTAGGTCAATACAGGATGCCTTTTGCCTGGGCAGCTAGGTGAGGACAAATCTTGTCAATCTGTACTTTTTCCCTAACTTTTCTCTAATGTGGTTTTTTTGCATCTCCCTTCTTGTAAAACTTAACAGGCTATTAAAATTATTTCTTGTTTTGCTTTGAATTAACCAGAGATTTCCAACAAACTTGCATTTCAGGTCTGTAGAAGGAAAAGAGTTATAAACATCCCTTACATTATTATTCAAACTGTTGATATTGCCAGCTGTTTTCTGTTGTCAATATTTTTTATGTTATTGAGGATGAAATGGTTCACACTTATTTGTTAACACTTATGTGTTAAACTCCCCTACAATGACAAGAATATGTAATGCTTAATGAACATTAATGAAGGATAGTGCAGAATATTCCAATTTGTAATTAAAAAAAAACTCCTGAAATTAATTTCAGGACTTTCATAAACTCAGCTAAAAACAAGATTTTTACTTTCAGGACATTGTTTAAAGATGCCTCGGGAACCCTGGACAAAAATGCAAGGTTTTCTGCTCTCTTCAGACAAGACAGTAATAAGCTCTCAAATGAAGACATGTTGAAATTGTTAGCAGATTTCAGGAAGTAAGTCTGATTTCCCCACTTGAAAAAAGAGAAACAAGCCAACCTAAAACCTTTTACTCTAATCCTGAGCCACACCCATATTTTGTTATGGTATGAACTGGAATGTCCAATATTTTGATGTATGTATATGATGTAATATGATGATATATGTATGGCTTTCACATAAAATGTAGAATCTGTATAAATATAACTGAGGCATTCAAACCAGCTACAGATCTTTTTCTTACAGGATTTGGGGGCTACAAGCAGGACTGAAGTATAATCCCACATTGTAACATGCAGTCAGCATCATATCCTGAAGTATCTCTGTGCTAGGAGTTATGTTTGCACAATATGCTCTTTTGTTTCTCAAAGGAAAACAAGTATGAGCATAAATCATCTGTTCCCTGACCTTGGACAGGGGATGCTGGCTCTCAGAGAAAGGGATTCAAGCAAGTCTCCAGTTCACCTTCCTTGGGAGTGTGTCTCAGGATACCTAAATAACAGAACAATAACATCGGTTGTCTTTTTTTCCAGAGTATTCTTAAAGACTTCATCAGTTTGTGTGCAAGGCTTACGGGTATATAACTGACAGATGACCATCTTCATGAAGTTTTTCATCCCCTTATTTAACAGGATGTAAAATAATAGAGCAGTGTCTGCTGCTTTGCAAAGAAGTTCCCACTTCTCTTACAGCACATTTAGCAGGAGTGGTGTTAACTTGAACAATCACTAAGCACGAAAGCTATAGCACACTAAGCACAGGCTATAGTTTCTTTCTTCTTGCTTAGCAAATCTGATAAGGAGATGAGGTTTGTTACAGATATTTTAGCTCACTCCTAGCAAGTGGCTGAACCTTTTGTTGAACTTGATGCAGCACGGAAATTGCTCTGTATACTGATACTCCTTACCATAAAGACTATTACTGGAATTGAAACAAACAGTAACTTAACCTGCCACACTGCTTTGTAAGTTAAGGAAGTGCTTTTGGTTGTTTCAGCATCCTGTCAGTGGAACCCTGTACGGTATTTCACAGGAATTGCAGTAAGAAAGGGGTTCTAATGTCTAAGGCATATCTATTGGAATTAGAATCCCAACTCCAACCAGAAGTTTACTTCACAGCACAGGATTCTTTTTGGGAAAACTTCGCATCCATTTGCTGTGCAATAATTTTAAAAAAATCATGCTGCTGACTGTGTTTACTAATAAAGGGTTGTGCATGATTTTGGCATGGAAAATACTTGTACTTCATGTTTCTGAAATAGCTATACCATAACATCTGCACTTGGTGGGTTTTACAGGGTGAATTTTTAGTCTAGAACATGGAGGAGATAGAAACCTGCTGATTTCTCTTCCCCCAGATTTATCGTACTACCATGAATGCTTATCACTGGCCACTGAGATTTAAAACTTACAGATTCCCTCTTTGCTGCAAGTGATAGTGAGTTACTACATGGCAAAACTTGCCTTTGACAACGTGTTTCATTTTGATTTAAAGAAAGAAAAAGTCATGCTTTTCCATGACCTTTGACACACTTGTGTGTCAAATATTTTGTTTTGGTTTTTTTTTTCCCTGAGAATTTAAAGGAAAAGAAAACTGTGTAGCTAGGCAAAAAGCAAGACCAGATCAGTCATGCACCCTCAAACCACCTTTCCTCTCATACTCCTATTTCAGGATATTACTTTTGCTTCTGTTTCCTATTATCTTTTTTTGCTGGCATCTGATTTGCATTTAGCCTGACTTTGAGGGCTTTTTTTTTTTTTTCCTTCCTACAGACCTGAAAAGATGGCCAAACTTCCTGTTATTTTAGGAAATCTGGATGTTACAATTGACAATGTGTCACCAGATTTTCCAAGTAAGTGTTAACAAACACTGTTAAATGGACATTCAGGCTTCTTCCTCTTCAGTTCTTTATTTGTTTTTTTTCAATGTATTTTCAGATTACGTTAACTCATCATACATTCCCATGAAACAGTTTGAAAACAGTACCAAGACACTCACAGCATTTGAAATAGAGGAGTTTGTTCCCTGTATACCGAAATGCACTCAGCCTTTTACCATCTACAACAATCATCTTTATGTTTATCCAAAACATTTAAAATATGACAGTCAAAAGTCTTTTGCAAAGGTGAGTAGAGAAAACCTGTGCCACCTTCTTTCTCAGGTTTAGTTAAGATTGTTTACATATTTATTTCTGTGATGAACCTTATGATTAATTGTTTGGGTTTATTTTTTTAACTGCTGCTTTAGGCTAGAAATATTGCAGTGTGTGTTGAGTTCAAGGATTCTGATGAAGAGGATTCTTTGCCTTTGAAGGTTGGTCTTTTCATTTTTGTGGCTGATAGAAGTAAACAGTGAGCATTTAGCTAAGTAACACTAGTACTAGATTAATTGATCTAATTTGGGATGGGCTTGAGAGTAACTTCTGGATGGCTTACTTGTTTCTGATAAAAGAGATTTCTAGAGTCCTCAGAGCATTTAATGTCTTTAATATTTTTTACTGAAATTCCAGGAATAAACTTGTTGCAAGCAAGGGTAGCTTATACCTACTCCCCAGTAAGTTAAAACATTAAAGATTTATATCAACTGCACAGACAAGCTCCATTTTATGAGCTATTGCAGTGTATAAAAGGTGCCTAGAAGAACAGGTGTATAGAAATTTAGAGACATCCTGAAGTGAAATCACGGTGTAAACTCTAATGCACAGCAGGCAGACTAAACGTCATGTAAAGAAACCATGTTAAACACAAGTTAAAATATTTCAAATTCTGGGTGAGACATTCTAAGCTGAGAATAAAAAAGAATCACAGGGTCTTTTTGTTCTTTGTTCCTTTTGTCTATTCTTAGTGTATCTATGGTAGGCCTGGTGGACCAGTATTTACTAGAAGTGCATTTGCTGCTGTTCTGCATCACCATCAAAATCCAGAGTTTTATGATGAGGTAAGCTGCCTTTCTGAAGAAACTTTTGCCAGGTCAGGTACTATGTAAGTTTCAAAATACAAGAAAGTATTGGAGGATTGCAAAGTTCTCAGTTGAATCAGGTCACCTTTCTAAGGACTTCTTTTAAATTTTTTGTGTTTGATTTGTGGTCTAGCTTCAAATAACACACAACCTGGAATTGCTTTTTAAATGTGGAACCAGTAACACATGTCAGTGCTGTAGCTGAAAACTTCTAGAGAGATTTCTTTGCCTTTCAGATTAAAATAGAATTGCCCACTCAGTTACATGAAAAGCACCATTTGTTGTTCACCTTCTACCATGTGAGCTGTGATAATTCAAGCAAAGGGAGTACAAAGAAGAAAGATGTCGTTGAAACACAAGGTTTGTGCACTAATGCTTTATTTTCAGTAATTACTAGGGAATTTTCTTGAAGTATGCTTATCTGGTAACTCATAATTTGTGTTATCCATATAATGCTTTCTTATTACATAGTACTGACTGAAAGATTTAATAAAATATTTCTTCTAATTTAAATGTTTTAAGTTTTGGTTTGGAGTGTCCATCAAATGTACAGTGTTTTTCAAAATCATTGACATTACTTTGTGCTTTCAATGTTTTATAGTTGTTTGAGTTCAAATCATTTGGCCTTTACAGTAACATTTTCTGTTTCATGAATTGCATGTCAGAATTACTTGGTAAGATTTTTGTTGTAAGGGTGTATGTGAAGTTTCATAATATTTAAAATTACTTACCTTTCATATTCTGTAGTTGGGTATTCATGGCTTCCTTTGATAAAAGATGGAAGAGTGGTCACCAATGAGCAACAAATCCCAGTGTCAGCAAATCTTCCATCGGGCTATCTTAGTTATCAAGAAGTGGGTGTTGGAAAGGTATGTTGTAGAAAATGACTCTAATCTTAAAAAAGAACCCAAATATTGGGGAGAGAAGGTTTGGTTGTAATTCCCCAGTACGATGATAAGATTTAAGTAATTTTCTAGCAGAATTTATATTCTTTTATAGTTGAAATTGAATGCTTGTCTGACTGAGACAAATCCAAAGAGTCATGGGAGACAAAAGAAAAAAAGTATTAGGGCAGGTTGAGTCAAATTCTTGTAAAAGTCAGAAAGTTAAGTTGTTACATACTTACTTCTGTTGTTATTTAGCTCGTATAATTAAGAAATGCTTAATTTTCATTTTCTATGGTAATAATTAACTAGAAGTTACAGTAATTTTTAAACATTTAAAATTATTTTGAGTTTATGAAGGTATGCAAATAATCTGAAGTCCTTTACTAAATTTTTTTTAGCATTTCATGCTGTCTCCTTTCAGTAAGTCCTTTATTCCTGAACAAGTCGTATTCTCACATCTTGATTTTTGTGATCTCTATACTTCACAAGTAAAATTTATGGTTGTATTTTTCAAAGCAGAAAGCTTGCATAATTTAATAATAAAATCATACCAAGGAGCATACAAAACAAAAATGTGATAGGGAATTTGACAAAGAGATTGAAATGCAGAGACAAAATTGACTAATTTTGGAGGAAGAGACGTAAAATCAACAGCAAGAGGTTGCTCTCCTCCTGTTCTACCACCTGGTCTTTTTTAAACTCTGCTGTAAGCTTTCCAGTCATCATTTCCTCCACATCTTTCATCTTCTCACGTTGTAGGTGTATTCTTTATGCCTCTGATGTTTGTCTCTGCTCATGCCCATGGGTAGAAGGTTAGGACCAATATGACTACTTGTAGATTTAGCAATAATATCTCTCGCTAACTGGCTGTCAGGGTCGGCATTCTCATTCTCAGTTCTTTGGAAATGGGATGAGAAGAAAGGACTGGCTGCTATGTATCAGTGACACATGTTAAGTTTTAAACCTTGTGAGTATCTGTGGAAATTCTTGTGTTATTTTTCTGAGAAAACTAGTAAATATTTCTCTCTAGTCAGAAGTTTCTTTCTAGTTAGAGTTGTAGGGGAAACACAATCTGTGACTCACAGAGAATCAGTTTTAGCCATCAAGGAAAATACTGTGGGACTTGTAAAAAAACATTTTAAGCTTCATAAATGCTTTTGGAAATATTGCCTGCATAATTTTGCTTTTTTTATGACTTTATTCATTGCACCTTGCATTTCTTCGGCCTGTTTTTTTCTTTTTGAAAAAAAGTGTTTTTAATGGCACTGCTAACTGGTTTACTTTAATATATTGCTACATTATTTTACTTTTCCCCCTCATGTGTGTGCAGCATTCTGGTCCTGAAATTAAATGGGTAGATGGAGGCAAACAACTGTTAAAAATATCCACTCATCTGGTGTCAACTGTGTATACACAGGTGAGTTATAAAACAAATTTAATTAGAGAGCCTTTCAGGAATTATGTGCGTTTATAGTATGCATAGATATATGGGAAGATTCTTAAACTCAGTATGCTCATTTCATTTTTGTCTCTTGGGCTTTTCTCATGGTCTCTTTCTTTTACATCAGATGTGAAAAACAGATCTTAAATGGAAGCTGTTCAAAACATGAGCTTTTTTCCTCCTGTCATCCATTCTAGTCTGACTTTTCCAGTTAGAGCAGGGGTCATAGTTGTCTATAAGCTCTTTACTGGCATGTCTTCAAAGCAATGAGCTATTAGACCTTTTCATAGCAAACATATTATGATTGATTGGGATAATTGAGTATGCTATTTTCTGCATGTCAGTAGGAAGCAAATATAGGTAGAATTTTGTATAAGGATATTCAAAAAAACCTCGAAATTTCATTTTAAAAATAAGACTTAAGTCTTCAGAATAGTCACTTCAACTTTTGTTTTTGAAAATTGAATCTATGGACAAAGATATATATTTATGCATATAAATATAAATATTTTTAATGGATAGTAATGTTAGATATTGTTTGTAATTTGTTGTTCTTTTTGTCTTTGACAGGACCAGCATTTACATAATTTTTTTCAGTACTGTCAGAAAACAGAGTCTGGAGCTCGTGCACTGGGAACTGATCTTGTAAAATATCTTAAGGTATGAAATGGCAGTGAATAACCGATTATATAATTAATTTATCCTTTTGCAAAGCCTTGGAGCTTCAGGCATTTTATAGGTCTCACTTTTCAGTATGAGAATTAGTATTGTGGCTATGAGTTGTACTAATGGAATATGCTGTGGAAAAAACCCACAAAAATACTTTCTGCCTTAAATAAATGTACAATTGCAATGTAAGAGGAAATCACAAAGAAGTTATGAGACAGTATTGGTCAGCCTGATGAGTGGTGATTTCAAACACTAATGGCTCAATTTGTCAAAATAATCAAATTTAACTGTCGATGGTAATTGGGAGGAATCACAATTCTTTATTCTTCTAAAATTTTGCTTAGAAGGTCATCATTGTCATGTCTTCAGTTCTCTTTCAGAATTAGATCAATAGGGTGCATGATTTTCGCTTCAGTTTTTTCTGATACAGATCACTTAGGGAGAAAGACCATCTTGTCTTCTGAGTAGTGTGGATGTGCAGGCAAACAGTCAGAGACAAAACAGCTTCTTAACACCTAACACTAAATGGAAATGTTTGACATTTGTTGTCTGCATGCATGTTCAGCAAATACATTCTTTTTGTCAAATTCCCTTTAATTCCCGGGAATTTTGTGGCATAATACTTCATAGGATTAATTGCCTACACTGCCTTTTCTGTGAGGGTGGTTATGTCTGTAGGATCTTTTGCATGTGATGGAATGCAAAGGCATATCAGGAAGAAATTGTCATTAATTCACTGTCTCAAATTTCCATTAAGTAGTTAGGGATTTTAGTTCATCCTGGGTTTTAACGTAGTTGCTAGTTTATTGTTTAGTTGTAGGTGGTATAATTAGTATTGCACGTAGCACAGGTAAGAAATCTTCATGTTTTTGTGGAACTTCTGTTTTCTAAACTAAATGTCTGCATTGGTGGATGAAATGCCAAAACATACCAGTCTCAACGTGCTCTTGGGCACAGACTTTTCACTGAATCATTACCTAGAGTGCATTTCAGTGGAAAAGTACAAGTAAGTACTTCCAAAATGCTGTTAATAACACCTAATTTATATCCATAATTTATTTTCTTGTAGAAAACATTTACTAAATATTTATACTGGAAAATAGCCTCAATTGCTTTCTATGCCATATTTTTGTCATTAAACACCAAATGGTGCAAGCATTTTATATTTTGGGAAAAAGACTTGCAATAAATTTTATGGTTTCAGAATTTGTGATTTAAATGCTGTTGATTCACAGGAGTGACAGTATTACTACTCTCTTTTAGAGCCTTCATGCTATGGAAGGCCATGTGATGATAGCTTTCCTGCCAACTGTTCTAAACCAGTTGTTCAGAGTTCTCACCAGAGCAACTCAAGAGGAAGTTGCTGTCAATGTGACAAGGTAAAGAATTTTAAGAGGTTCATAGAGTCTATGTGATGACTGGGTTATCACATAAATCTCCACCTCAGTAGCATTTTTGCTGTTGCAATCACAACTTTCTTTATACGTTTACTTGTTTTCTGACTTCTCTTTAGGGTTATTATCCATATTGTTGCTCAGTGTCATGAAGAAGGCTTGGATAGCTACCTGAGATCTTATGTGAAGGTAGGTAAAAGTAAATTGGATATTTCTCTTTTTTATTTCCCTAAGACGAAATATATTTAAATTCAGTTGCATCTGTAGAATTTCAATTCTTTTGTATTATGCCATAATTTCATATTTAATTCTGTTTTTCCTCCCCAAGTATGCATATAAAGCAGAACCCTATGTTGCTTCTGAATATAAGACAGTACATGAAGAGTTGACAAAGTCAATGACAACAATTTTAAAGCCATCTGCTGACTTTCTTACGAGCAACAAGCTACTTAAGGTATGTGTTGAACTGTTCTTTTTTACTATATGTGCTTATCTAGTAGTAACTGAAGAACAGGAACTAAGTTATTGAAATATGCATGTAGTGATCTTACTGAATGTTTTCTTTTCTCTGCAGTATTCATGGTTTTTCTTTGAAGTTCTGATAAAGTCAATGGCTCAACATTTGATAGAAAACTCTAAAGTGAAGGTATGTCAACTTTTGCAAAAAAGTATTCAAAGGAAGATCTATGTGGTCTCTTCTTTTTCCAATCACATGTTTCAGAAAGGGAGAGAAAGAGGCAGCAGGAGAAATCAGTTGGAATATTAAATAGTAAAAACTGCAGGGCTGGATTCAACATTAATATAAAAGAATAGAAACCTTTAAAATCCATGTAGAGCAGTCTGTGTAAATCGTCAGACTCTCTATTAGGATTTTGTATTCTTGTGTTACAAAGAAGTTGAGCAGTAGATAACACTGTGGCATTTGATATAAGCACTATCCAAACAAATGTGGGCTTTTTCCCAAGCAGTACTGTAGCTGTGATATTAAATGACCATGAGAACAGCAAGTCATAAACTTCACAGTCTTCTGTATGTAGTAAGAAGTATCAATATTTAATTTTGTGTTATTTCTTACACTGGAAGGAGAATGCTAAAACTTTAGAAATGTGGTTTTCTACAAGCTTAGCCTGTAAGCAGTATTTTTTTGCATTGGTGACAACTTTTTAATTTATTTACTTTTGGATTAAAGTAAGTCTTGAAAGTTTCAAGTAAACAACATAGTCTCAACTGAGTAACATATCAGGTTGTTGTGATATTGTTATCACTATTTTCACTGTGCATTTAGAATGTAACTGGAAGTCTGAAATACATGAGGGAGAAAATTATTGTACAATAACCAGGAAAAAATTTTGTAGTTCTACACTTAAGACTTTGTGGTATGACCAGTGGAGTTTTGAATCCCAGTTTGACTAACCTCATTGTCACCTTCTCTGTAATGTGAAAGAGAGAGGTGCAAAACTTGCTACAATTTGCAAGTATTCTCACCCCTGAACAATGTTGCTTGATTTGCAAGCTCCTTAAATATAAATTATTTAGCGAGGTTTTTTTCTGCCTTACTAGATAATGTCATAAATGCAACATGCACTCAGATACTTCCTGCTTATGATATCTGATAAAAAGATGCATTCCTATGTGCAGCAAATTTATTTCTATAACAAGAATTATGTTTAATTACTGCCCAACAAAGACTGAGCTACAAGAGCATTGTAGGACACTGGCATACTCACCAACACAATCTTTGGTTCTTATTTGTTTTTTCATGCATAAGTACTGTTTATATTTATAAAGGGATCTTTTTCAGCCTAAATGTCTATTTTTAAATTTTTTGAAAACTAGAGCTGGAGGTTTTGCACCACAAATCAAACACAAAGGAAGCAAATTTTCTAATCATTGATTTATTTATGCAGGGCCTTGACAATGACTTGTTCTGTCTAGGAATGTTGCTTTTAATGTAATTTAAAAAACTATTTAAATAAAAGTACTTAGACTACTTGGATGTTTTGATTTCAGTTTTCAAAAACAAAAGACATAATGACTGTACAATTGAAACAATTTTTGCCAATGTCATCTACCTCACACCACATGTCATTAAGTCTCTTCAGACAAAAGACAGACTCTTTAGTAAAGGTTGTAAGATGCATAGAAATAAGAGACTGCAGTGCCAAAAAGCTGAAGAGCACTTACTGACCAATATTCGTCAGTGTAAAAATTCATTGATGAAGACAATATGGGTAGTGAGTGGAAAGAAAGAAATTATGAATGAAGAAGAAATCTTTTAAGCTAATTGGCAAACTACCAAAAAGTAAGAGAAGAGAGTTCTGATTGTGGAAACTTAAAAACATTCTCATACCTGAAGAGCTGAGCTTTTGAGGTTGTTGAGGAGTAAGAGAGAGAAAGAAGCATGGATGACAATTTCCTCAATGATGAAAGCAGTTATTATCAAGATAGTTGCAGAACAGCAAAAAATGGTTTTTTTTTCAAGACAGAAATAACTATCTGATAATGTAGTTAGTATATGTGAACCAGCTGGTGTCTGCTTTGGAGAGGAAGATGGGTAAAATTAAAAGATTCCCTCTTATTCTTAAACTTGTGTTGTTTATTGAAGTATATAAAAATATTAATGCATTATACTTAGAAGCTTTTATACATGTGGTTTATGTCATTAAAGACTACCTTGCTTGAATTTCAGTAAGAGAAGCTAGTCCATGTTATATTTTCTTCTAAACAAATGATCCTTCTCCCATTTCAGTCTAGAAAATGAGAAAGTTCAAAAACTGTTTCTTCTCTCCCTGTCAGGTTATCTATATGTTATCAAAATAAGGTTTTTATATATTCTAGTGTTATGAACCATATTTAATATTGCATCTGAATTAATTTGTAGCTGTTGAGAAACCAGAGATTTTCTGCCTCCTTTCATCATGCAGTGGAAACGGTTGTTAATATGCTAATGCCACACATCACTCAGAAGTACAGAGACAATCCAGAGGCCTCAAAAAATGCAAACCATAGCCTGGCTGCCTTTATTAAAGTAGGTACAGAAGAGATTTGGACTCCGTGGTTATTCTTTCAATAATATTGCTTCTGTATGGATTTTACAGAATCTTAAAGCCAACTCATGTAAAGCTGAATATGCATGAAACCTTTTAAATATAATTTTATGTCCATGTTAAAATGCATTGAAGTTTAATTTACATCTTCTGTAATCAAGATGACATCCATTCAGAAATTTGGTAATTTAAGAAATGAATTTATATTTTATTCAAAATGTATTTTGGTTTTTCTTTTTATTTTTTTCCTTTAAAAATACCATCTGGGTTGCCTTCAAATCTTGCAAGTTTTCAGTAGTGCTTTATTTGCATACATGTTATGTGGGAAGACTTTCAGTGCCTTTCATTTTTCAGCCAATAATATCTACTAGGGAGAAAAAAGGATGGGAACTGAAATACTAGATAAAAATTCTAGTGGTATTACATTTTCATTTCTGTCAAGATAGAGTTCTTTTCAAACTGCTTTTTGTTTGTGATTTAAGATCAGCAGTCTTAAGGGAAAATTTAATATTCATATATGTACACATATGTTTGGTTTGCATGTTTTATTTTTTTTGTATTCAAACAGAAATGTCAATAATGTGTTTGGACAATAGACTTATTAAATACAGAAATATAATTACTGAATGCAGGGACAGTAGTAAATCAATTCTATCTTGGTTTTACTTGTTCTCCCCAGAGGTGTTTCACTTTTATGGATAGAGGCTTTGTTTTCAAGCAAATCAATAACTACATCAGCTGCTTTGCCCCAGGAGATCCGAAGGTACTCAGTGTTTTTAAACAAGCTATTTTTAAGTGTTGTCTCTTCTTGATGCATGGGGATAAAGTCCTGCATTAAGTCTTTTCCTAGTTGTATTAGAAGTCCCTGCTCTGTGCCTAGAGCATTTTTTCCCATCAAACCACCGTTTCCTATTTTGATTCCCATCTTCAGGTGCAATTTTGCCCCCCTAGAGTTCGTGAATCACAGAAGTAGTGGGGTGTGGGGGTGCAACACTAAGCAGAAATTTTAAGCATGAGTGCAAGAAGTCTGAAGTTGGAAGAGTTGGTATTGAATATCTTAAGCTACTCTTAACTGGAGTGGGGAAGGCATGTATCAGATGCCCAGAGAATTCCTGCTGTGTGTCCAAAGTTTTCTTACATCAGTACATAATAGGATTGTAAACTTTGGACAATGTGAATAGTAAATAGGACCAGTTGTTAAGTAACAGTTACTCTGGATTTATTTTGTGCTGACGTGGAGCTTTGACAGGTCTATATCCAACATGGTGCAAGACTGAAATGAATCACCCTTTTGTGTTAAAAATTTGTTTTTAATATGTTATTCAAATCACTGCATTAGTTGTTTAATTTATACTATATTTTTTCAGGCTCTTTTTGAATTCAAATTTGAATTTCTTCGTGTAGTCTGTAATCATGAACACTATATACCTTTGAATCTACCCATGCCATTTGGAAAAGGCAGAGTTCAGAGATACCAAGGTAAGTTCTTTTGAAGTAGTGTATGGCACATTTCTTGTATGTCAGCTTTTTATTATTAGATGTGTACGTCTAACTTCAGGTCTGTGAGATGATGGAAAACTTGAAATTGTTAAATAGAAGTCTAAAGTTTCAGTCCTTTCACTGAAAGTTAAAGGAAGTGCCTTATGTAGCAGAGTAATCTTTCCAAAGAAAGAAATGGTAAACTTTTTTTTCATGTAGTTGATTTAAAGGAACTTGAGTAGGTCTGTATCCCAATTTTCTGCTTTGATCATGTCAGGCCTTCCTTTCTCTAGAAGTGCTATTCCTTCCACAGCTGGTGCCATTGCAGGAAGTTTGTTCACCCCAGGTGCAGAATTTTGTATTATTCCTTGTGGAACTTGATTACCGTTTCTGTGGAATCTCGATTCTTCTGAAATGCAGCTCTGCCTTTTGAGCAAGTGGGCTGTACCTGTCCACAAACTTCATGGGGCTCTCCATTTTCAGGTTGTTGATGAAGTAGTATTAAGTAGGAGAGTCCTTGGGAAATTCCTCTTGCAGCTGTCTCCAAATAGAGTACAAACCATTGATCTCCAGCTTTTGAGCCCAGTGATCCACATAGTTATTTTTCACATTTGGGTGTCTCTTCACCTAGAGTGAAATGTCCCAGCTTGGATACAATGACCATGGTGACATCTGCTATTCTGCCCTTAAAACAGACCAGTCTTAAAACATTATTTACCCTGGGTAAATTTATTTTGGCTATTCCCAGTCACACTCTTTCACTTGCTAAGAAATGACTTCACCATGGCTTAACAAAGGTGATAGTGAGCAATCTTCTAATGGTGCCAGTTAACTCTCTGTGTCTCATCTGGTGGTGGGGATTTGCATGACTGGAGGTCTCTCAGGGGATCTCTGAGCTGATCCTTATCCACTGGCAGTAATTGTCTTTCTTGAAGATAGTTTTTGTACTATTAAGGCCTGGAGTCATGTCAGCAAAGGATAAAGTAACAAAGTTATGGAGTACTTCAGCCTCACCCAAGCCCACTGTCTCTAAATCACAGTCCCCATTTAGCAAATATCCCATGTTTTCCTTATTCAGGGGTTTAATGCTAATGTAATGGTAAAAGCTCTTCTTGTTATGATGTCCATTACCAGTTTCAGCTGTAGCTAAGCTTTGGCTTTCTTGGCACTCTTCTCTGAATACTTCTGTATTCCTCTTTTGTAGCTTGTTCTTGCTTCCACTTTGTGGTTCTTTTTTTTCTTTTTTTTGGTGTGTGTAGGAGCTCAGTCATGAAAATCCTGTGTAGCCCAGCTGGGTTCCTGGTACATCCAGTCTTGTGCCAAAACAAGTCATATGTTAGCTATTGCTTCTGTGGCTGTGAAGACACATTAATTTCTTCCAGGCACTGAACTACAGCAGCAATTACTAAATAGAGGCAAGGAAGGTGCTTTTTACAAGGAATACCTAAACCTATTTTTGTAGAATAGGCGCTTCTTTTGGAAATATTTATTCAGTAGATTCTGCTAGTTGGTAAAGTTGAATATCACTAATTCACACTTCCATCAAGGTAGAGCAAGATAAAGCAAGATTTGAGATCATGAGCAGAACAGCTGCTTAGAACTTTTTTCTGTCTTTGGCTTTTTCAGCCTTTGGGAGTGTCTTGGATAATAACACTGCATAAATATTTTCATAGAAAAGAGACTATGAGCTGCTGGCTTAGGGAACCTTAAAAATAGCAAAATCAGAGAAGGCAGTGTTCCTGATTGCACAATAAAGAAGAGTATGAAGTGCTCCCTGGGAACTAGGAGTTCAGCCAGGAAAGAAGACCTTTATCAGAAGTGGTTTTGGCTCTGTTTTGCTTTGTTGAGCAAAAGATATCTCAGGTGATGTGGCTGGCTCTTAAGTGAGTTACAAGAATGCCTGTAGAATGTCTGTGTAATGGCTGTGCTGTCTCAGATATACTTCTTTCTGACTTGAGGGATTCCTTTACTGAGAGAGATTTATTTGGAAAATGAAACTGCTTTGAGATTAGCATCTGGTTTTTGATTACTGTATTGAACAATGAGAGTGAACATGAGGAGCTCTAGGACACCTCAGCTAATGTTGTAAATATACACGTTCTAATAAATTCAGTTTGTTAGAGCCCTTCGAGCTGAAGTTCCTCTTAAGATGTCAAAAATTCAATACATAAATGGACTGGGTTCTTTTATTACATGAAGAGTACTTAGGAGAGGGAGTAGTTTGGCTTTACTGTGTCTCATGTGCTGGGCTTTACTTCAGCCTTGAGCTGGTTGATAAAATGATTTAAATAAAACCATTCCTTATGTGAAATTTGTATTTTGCTTCCAGACCTTCAACTGGACTATTCATTAACTGATGAATTCTGTAAAAATCACTTCTTGGTTGGACTGCTTCTAAGGGAGGTGGGCAATGCCTTACAAGAGTTCAGAGATGTGCGGCAGATTGCCATTAGTGTGCTCAAGAATTTGATGATAAAGCATTCTTTTGATGATAGATATGCTACCAGGGTAAGTCTATTGCTATGCTAGTAGTACAAAAGCATAAAGATTTTGCACACATACAAAAACTTTTTTCGTTATTAGAACAAACCCTTGTTAATTTTCCGCAAAATTATTTCTGCCCAGACTGTGATGAAAACTGTATCAAGACCAATCTGCATGTTCCATCTTCTGACCAAATGAAATGACAAAGCACCTTTTAATATAATTATATGTGAGTTTTCATTTTAGCACAGCGTACTCTAACTGCTGTGCTTAAATTAATCAGATTTTTTGAGCATGTTTTAAGCTCTTCATTTCATTAAATATTAGCTCTTAATATTTGGCAACTGCCCTTCTATCTATTATTCATGAAATTGGTATAAGAAAACTAAAAGTCATGGTGGTAAATTCGAGTGATTTTTAATTTCTGACTCCTGTTGACATCAGTGATGCTGTGGAGAAGCCAAAAAAATTGTAATGAAAGGTGTCATTAATTCATCAAACTAACATAATTTTAATTTACTTGGTTGGTTTTAGCTGAAATGACATTCATTTTGGAGGTTTTTTGCATTATATTCAGACAGTAAATCCAATTTGCTGATCTTCTGTAAATTAGAATGAAATACAGTGATGATGACTGCATTTGCCATTTATGAATTTATAAACTTGAACTCTGACTTGGCAAATATTTATTAAGTACTCTTATTTTATTTTTTTTTGTAATTTAGGAGTGAATAGATTAAAACTAGTCAGTGATTAAAAATTAAAACTGTAATTTTTTAATGAACTGTTAAACTCTATTTAGGGCCATCAGGCAAGAATAGCCACCATGTATTTGCCACTCTTTGGTCTGCTCATAGAAAACGTTCAGCGGATCAATGTGAAAGATGTGTCTCCATTTCCTGTTAACCCTTCCAGCAATGTGAGTGACAATTTCTGTTTGGTATTCTGAATTGTTTTTATCATAATTTATTGGTAACATGTATGGGAAACATTGCATACTCCATGCAAAGAAGGGGCTTCGTAAGCTTCGCAATTCTGCAATTTTTCATCACAGTCCAAGACTGAAACAAATGGACCATAAAAAGATTGTTAATTTTCTACAAATTTGAGAAGAACTTAACCCTGAAGGAGTGTGACTTTGAAAGAGCTGTAGTGCAAGAGGGCTACAGGAAAATTATTTAAAATTTAATTTGTGAAGGGTATATATTGATATGGTTGAACACAGTTTTTAAATGTGAGGTTTAATTATTTATGTATTTTACTTTTGTCCTCATCTTGTTGTGTTCCATTTAGTATTAAGAAAGAAAATCTCCCAAACTCTTCCAACAAGATAAATATTTGGGTGTTTGAAATAAAAGTAATGTGAGTCTTTTTGAAATATCTCTTTTATAGTGTTTAAAATTCAATTGAATACTTATTTCTTCAATGTTTCCTGAAGTGTCTTAAGTTTTAGGGGATCCCAAGCTTTGCAAATATGTGAACATCTCTGCTCCTTTGAGCATATTTATAGAAATTAAAATTTAAGGAAGAAATACTTTACAAATATTTCTCTAGAAGATGTCATATTCACAAAGTCTGTAATATAGGAAAATAATCATATTTTCTTCTTTTTTCCAAACAGAGCACAAAGGATGATGCGCAGATTTTGCCAACTGCAAGTCAGTTAGTAACACCACAAAAATCAGGAAACACATTGGATAACAATCTTCCTAAAGATCTATTTGGTGGTATCTCTGGCATTGGTAAGCACTTAAAAAAAAGTAAAATAAAATAATTAAAGAGGAACTCTTGAATTTTTTCAGTCTGTACATGAAATCTGTCTTTTGGGCTCTTTTGGGGTTTGTTCTTCTATATGAAACTAAAGCTATTTTCTGGAGCAGGACTGCTTTTTTTCCCTGTGAAAGATGATGGTTAAGATATAAAAAATCACGGTGGGGTTTTTTTATGAAATAGATATGCTTCTTCGTAGAAGTGTGTAAGTATTGCTACATATGTTTTTTATGCATGTATCTACATAGTTGTACATAAGTCTGTATGTTTGTGCTTATGTATATACTTTGCTGGAATTCTAGAATAAGTTTGTCTTCATTCAAAATAACTAAATGGAATTAATTATTTGCCTTCTTGAAAAATATATGGTGATTTTAAGTCTGACTGAACTATGGATTAACTTGTATGTATTGTTTGAGATTTTTATGTTGTTTGGGGTTGTGGTTTTATTTTTTTTTTAGCTTCCCCATATACCACATCAACTCCAAATATTAATAGTGTGAGGAACGCTGACTCAAGAGGCTCTCTTATAAGCACAGACTCAGGAAACAGTCTCCCAGAAAGACACAGTGACAAGAGCAATTCTCTTGACAAGGTAAAAAAACCCAACAAAAACAAAGCAAAAAACAAACCAAGATAAACCCTAAAAGTGTATTTCTAAAATTTCATCCTAAATGTTATAGAAGTTAAGTACTCTGATCTCCATTGTCAATGGGCTTTCTAGAATGACTTCAAAGCAGTATTTTATATAAGTCTTTTGCAAAATAATTATCTTGTGAACTGTTTTTGCATTGCATTTACTGAACTGTTTCACAAAAAATGCAAACAGGTTTTCGATGTAGAGACAAAAGCATGCAGTTGTTTCCTTTGCTAGAGAAAGGCACTGGAATAAGTATATTGAATTTTGCTTGAGAGGATTTAATTCCAGTTAGAATAGCTTCTTTGATTTTGTGGAGACCATCATTCCATCCCTTTCTATGCTCAATATACTTAGAATTTTTAAACTGTTGAAAAAAATAGTTGTGCTTTCTCCAGGTGATTTCTTTATCTTAGTTTGACTTTTCTGAACCGTTTCACTTTAAAGCTGTTACAAATTAGGAGCTCTGGCTGCAGTAGCTATGAGGTATTCAGTCCTGTCTTTCTAGAGTTTGTGTCAATACTGATCACTTTTCATTTTCTTAGCTCTGGTTGTGCTAGTCACAACATGTTAACTTTTTCCCCTTGACTCTGACATGCCTTCGTGTGGCAGAGAGAGAAGCTTCTCAGAAGGCACTCTGCTCATGCTTTGCGCCCTAACGGAGAAGAAGAAGAAAATTATCACCCTCCAAAGAAAAACCGTGTTACTATGGATTTTTCACTTCTGACAGTCCCAGCTTTGCCCGAGAAAATTTTGCATACTACTTTCTCTCTTCAGTTTCAAGAAGTATCTGGTTTTTGTGCTTGGTATAGTTGAGCTTCTGAGTGAAGTGTGTGGTCAGTAGTTTTGCCGCTTCTTTGCAACAGTTGGATCTCAAACCCAATATATATTGCAATTTGACCATGTAAAATATGTTCAAAGGTCAAACTTGGAGTGCATGCATGTGATCTAGTTTAAGTATAAAAATTCCAATCAGTTTAAATAACTGCAGAATTTGAGTCTTGGGGTCTTTGATAGAACTGAATGTTCTTTTTATGTATGGACCAAGGTAATAAAGAAATATCTTGGTATACACTGTTGCTAAATGGCAATGCTGTCATCTATTACTTAGTTGTCATGTTGTTAATTACTAATGTGTAGTGTTTTCACCAAGTAAAAGGGTTTTCAAAGGAGTCAACATCCTTTGAAAATTCTACTCTGGTCTGCCAATTTAGGTAACACAGGATTTATGTTTTGCATGCTGTTGATATTTTCCCGAAATAATACTTAATCCTGGCTTCTTATTTGTTGCTTTCTGAACTTTCTAGTAGATCAGTTGTCCAGTGCATGTTATCTCCAAGTTTTTGCTCATTGCTTGGTATCATTATAGTGAAGAGCTGTGTTTTTGTTCTAATTTTCTTTTGGAATAATCTATAGGATTATGCTTGTGGAATCAGAATAGACTGGAAGTATGTCAGTTTTTATTTCAATATGTGCATACTTTATAGGTTATTGACACGATTTTAAACTAAGCCTCTGAGTAGCCATGGTCCTATTTTACCCATGTATGTGTTCAACAGTCTTAGTGGAATATTATTTAGTGTTCTGGGCAGTTTCTAAAAGTGTAGAAAACACAAATTCTGTTTCTGCTCCATCATCTGTTGATTGCTGCTCTGTTATAGCATGCAAAAACCTGTAGAGTAGCACCTCCTTGTACACCAGAGATATTTCAAAGATAAACGGTTTTGAGGTCTTTAGAATCTGCAATAATTGGGCTTATAGAAGTGTCCCCCTCCTCCTAAATTACAGTAACTTCTGGCTAGCATTCATCATAGTTTCACATTCAGTTTCACTATGCATCCATTCCATGACTACTATGTGATTTACTCATTTACTGGAGTCAGATTTACACAAATTGTTTTATGACAGGCATTCTTTAATACGACAGAATAAGGAGCATAAAAAGGGCTCAGCAGCCAATGGTTGTGATTGCTGTGAAGTGTTCCTTCATGGCTCGTATGTCTCCTGCTTGCAGTTAGGAGTATTCCAGGGAGCATTGTTCTCTTGTCACTTCTTGCTTTGTTTGTGAAACCAAGTGCTCTTATCCCTTGAGTCTACCTTTGTATTTGTAAATTTTTTATAGTAAGAATTGTACAGATCAATTATACCAGACTATTGACTTTATAGAAACCTTATTAAATGTCTGGTTTGTTTTCCATTTGCATAAGTGGCATATTGGATGTGAGAATTAGGCACTGTAAAGGACATAATTTTTACTTTCAACAAAAATTTATACAGTATATCTATAAGAGCTTCAGTCTGAGGATTTTGTAACACTTGACTGTGTGGAAATTGTTCTTTTACAAGTCTTTGCTCAAAGTTAAATTTGTATATTTTTATGATTTTTATTTTTCCATTTTGTTTGCTGGCATACATTTTGAAAGACCAATTAAAGAGATTTTTTTCTTTTTGCACAGATGATGATTCTGTGGGTTGCTGATAAACTTCCCTCAAGTGTAGGAATTACAATAAAAAATGAAACAGGAAGAGGGTTTTGCACTTGTTTGGTTTGTTTGTATGTTAGGGGAGGAGGGGAGAGCAACAGCAAGTTACATAGTAGTAGTTATTTCTTCCAGAATGCATATTATTGCCCTTCATATATGTTTTTCTTGAGGTTCTTACATCTTTAAATGGAACAGTTTTTGTAGAGGCAGTCCTGTCTACAGTTCAGCATAAAGTCTCTTGAAAAGCAAAGGAGCATATATGTATTACCTAAGTAGCGTTTGGTTTTTCAAGTATTCCATCTAAGCAGAAGGGGCAGGCTTGATTTCTACAATGTGAGTTCCTAGGTATAATTAACTTGGATAATAATAACTCTTAAGTAACTTTTCCTTTTACTCTTAGGGAAAAAAAAAATTATACCTAGAAGGAATTAAAAACAAGCAGAGCAAAGAGGCTTAATTTGGTATACTTCGTGTGTGTAACGTGTGTTTTAGTGACTGATCTCTACATGAAACATTTTTGTCTCCATTTGGAGATCCTTTTTCTGTTGCAGGAGTTACTAAAGCATTTGAAAACAATTTAGTTTGTTATTAGTTTAAGAACTCTTCAGCCAAAACATATCTGTTTGCTTTTCAGAACCAACAGAGCAGCACTTTAGGAAGTTCTGTTGTTCGATATGACAAACTTGACCAAGCAGAGATCAAAAGCCTGCTCATGTGTTTCCTTCATATTTTAAGAAGCATGTCAGATGGTAGGTAATTCATCCTGCTTTTTATAAATTCAAAGTAATTTGGTGGATTTATGCCTGTTATTTCACTAACTTTTCAAAATCAGCAGAATATTTTAGGTATAGGTACCATGATGTGCTGCGTTCTATAAATATGTGTGATCACTCAAACTAAACTGACTGAGACACTATAAGCATGAAGTGCTCATTATTTATTCAAAGTGTGAGGTCAACTAAAGGACTTTTTAGG
The DNA here is from genome assembly GCF_009819885.2 of Catharus ustulatus. Taxonomy (NCBI): domain Eukaryota; kingdom Metazoa; phylum Chordata; class Aves; order Passeriformes; family Turdidae; genus Catharus; species Catharus ustulatus. The sequence continues at coordinate 83,920,358 of NC_046222.1, read as the reverse complement.
AAAGTGAATATTTGTGTGCAATGGTACTGTTTGACTTGGAAAACAGGTGAAGAATAATTCATTGTTCTGTAAAAGTGTCTTTGGCTAGTTCATTCCTCTGTTCTGCAGAACTTGCTGTATTATAAAGAACCAAATGATTTGATAATTGTATATATTTCCATTTCTGGAATATGGGCATGTTAGTGCTTCTTTGTTCTCCTGTGATGTTTGTGAGATGATACATTAAATTTTTTAAGGAGTCATGTTATCCTGGAGATGATTGCAGAGATATAGAAATATGGCATGAATGGAACATCTTACTTGCTAGGATCATGAATCTTGGAATCATTCCTGTCGGTCAAAGAAAAGAATAATAAATTCTAATTTTAAAAAATGTTGTGAACAATCTGTAAAAAAGCAGGTTATATGACTAACAGTCTGAAATATTCTGAAGTCTTACATTGTTATAGGGCTACAGGCTACACCAGTAGTGTATTTATTGCTATGTAAAATATTAAAGTGATGGGAATATTATGGGTTAATTAATTAATTAATATCATGTTGCAGAAACTCATTTGGAGAAATGAAATGTACATTTGTATAATCAGTTTTCAGGAAAACTTCGAATTATAATTGTTATCTTTTAAACTGTTATTCATTTTCCTAGATGCATTGTTTACTTACTGGAACAAGGCTACAAAATCTGAACTCATGGACTTTTTCACTATTACAGAGTAAGTTTTTGTTGTGCTTGTCATGCAACTGTATCTTTTGCTGTTCTATTAACAACACGAGTGTAGATATAAGCATGTATAAATGGTTTTTTTGGTGGTTTTTTTTTTTAATAATATTGTCCTGATCTGTTCAGAAGTCCCTAACTCGATGTCCACAGTTGCATGACTGTCCAGTCCCATGATAATCTGTGGAATCAGGTTATAAAGAAGGGATCTCAGGAAGTTCTTGAACAACAAATAGTGCTCAGAGTATTGCAGTGTTCATGCAAGAGGAACCGTCTCGATACCTTTCTGCATTGAACTGTGTCTTGTAACATCACCTGTTAAATAATAAATACATGGTTGCATAGCAAAACTGATTGAACTGCGTAACTTAAGAACCATACTCCTAGCATTCCTGAAGTGTCCTCTGCTGTTCTGTAAGGGAATAGATACAGGATGAGTCCACTATTTGTTATCATCAGCTTATGCTCCATCTAGGAAACTTAGAATCTAAAAGACAAGAAGATATCAGAAAGGAGAATTGAGGTTTTGTGCTCAGAATGACAAGTTTGGGGAAGGCAAACACCATTCTGACTTTGCAGACTGGAGACAGCTAATTTACTCAAGGTCTCGGTAAAAAATGGAGGCAGTCTTCTCTGTCATTCTCAGCTGGCACATGGGAGACAGCCTGAAAACTGGCTTTCATTTTGACTTTACACTTTAAAGAAGAACTTTTAGGACATCTTACTGGAGGAACAAGGGGTGTTGTGTTGTTTTCTGTATTATTGTAATAAATATTTATAGTGTGAAAAGAGTAAAATGAAATCAGTATTACAACCTCCACTCACATCACTTCTCTTGATTTGAAAATATGACTTCTAGTACATTAGTCGTTAGAGTTGCGCACTTATCAGTAATACAGATTACTTTTTTTAATAAAATTTTTTGTTGTTCATTTATTTGTCATCATCTTGTTGTAAAAGCATATTCCCTTTTGAAAACAGTTCTTTCAGAAAGCCTGTTGTTATCCTAGAATCTGGAGAACTTAAATAAAACCCAACAAAACAAAACCAATTTGTAATCAAGTGAGTTTATGCTGTGGTGGAGGGAAGCAAAATGTTTTGCCCTTATTTTGAACACTTACACACAATTTGCAAATGTGTAAATAGGCATTGTCTGGTTATCTCTTTGCTTCCTTCTTCCATGTTAGTTGCCCTGGCTTATTTTCCATTTGTAGATAACTATGACTGTGAGACGTTTACCTTTTCTTAGCCTGGGATCTGGAGGGGAATTTTAAGGCTGGGAAAAATAAAGAACTTTTGTGATGTAAGAGTTTAAAGTTCGCAATAATTGTTGAATAATTCCAGTTTACATATATCTGGAAAAGGTTTTTTAAAGTGTGACTTCTCTGACTTGTGTTCTCTGCAGAGTGTGCTTACATCAGTTCCAGTACATGGGAAAACGATACATAGCCAGGTACTGTGTGGAATTTAAATGTCACTGTCTTGTTCACTAATAATTACACTGTGTAAGATGTGTCTTGAACCTCTGTAACAAATAAATTGCACAAATAGAAGAGTTATTGTGCAGTGATGCATAAGATTTTGAAGTAAGTAACTGGTTACCATATTAACAAATCTGTATCCTGTCTGGAAGTGTGGTATTTGTTTAAGAATGATCTGTGAGCAGTTTTTAAATGATGACTTTAAAATCCACCCCTTAAATGCTATCTTTTACAGCCTTTTTTCCTTGGAATGATGTCTTTGGGAGAGAAATTTTATGATGTTTTGTTTCATTCAGTTGGCCATAAAATCACGTAAATTAAAACATTTTAGAAATTTTGTATATATAGTGTTTTTACTTGAAGGTGAGTAGGGAAGCTTCCAACACTGCTGTTTTTCAATTTGAAGTCTGAAGAGCATCTGTAGGAGTTAGAAACTTGTATTAATTTATTTTAATATCTTTGCTTTGTTTTTTTATAAATGCAAAGTGGTTTTTAATGGAGTAAAAGATAGCAACTTCTTTAGGCCTTATGCTGTGCTTGATAAGGTAGTACTGTTCTAATTAAACTGGTGTGGTTAAATAACTGGCCCTCTTGAGCTCAGTGAAAAAGTTGTTGCTGACTTTGGATGGTAATGCATTCTAACTATAATGTTAGCTTTTTTGTTTTTAATTGAGATAATATGAATCTTCTTCTACAAACTTGACTGTCTTCTTGGAGATTTTTCTGGGGGGAAAAAAGAGTTCACATAACCTCAAAAACTCAAAAATAAATCTGGCTTTGCTAAAGTTTTGATTGTAATCTTTGTGTTCAAGTGTACGTCAAACTCTGGATTTACAGGAGTCTATAATTTTCAGGCTTTTTGTAAAAATTCTTCCAACTGCTTTGTATGACTAGTTTGTAGAGGACACTACCACACTTCCTCTTTCTTTACTGATCACCTGGTCTGTGTCAATGCTGCATGTCAATGTTGGAAATGTTGAGCTATTTGAAGCATCTGGTGTTGTGGATTTTCCCAGTAAATGTAACTTTCACATTGTCACTACACTGAAGTATAACACAGCCAATGCACGTACTCTGGAAATACACAAAAGACAAAATGAAAGGAAACAGGGAATTCTGCAGTTCAAGCACTGGTTTTCATTTTTCATCAGCTCTGGTGGTGGTACACAGTAGGAAGTTAGCCTGTACTGATCGCTAACACAGATCACTTTTCTGTTTTCTTCATTTGATTGCTGCAAATTTAACAAAGTCTATGGCTCTTCTCCCTTCCTGCTTGGGTAAGAAATATATGATACTATCTCAGTTAATTCCTGCTCTCCTGTTGCATGTGTGCTTTCTAATTTTACTGCTGTGCTAACTTTTTTGCTAAAGTTTTTTGCAATCAAAATAGAGGATTTAGTTTTGGGTTCTGAATATTTTCAGAATATTTATGTTTGCAAATTTTTTTTCTGAAAGCTCTGAAGTAAATTTAGCACTTCGAGAGTGTCTGCCCGTGTGCTTTTGCTTTCATGCTTTGAGGTTTTAAGAAAGAGTTTGCTATGATGCTTTTTTTTAAGCTACCTATTTTTGTTTGATAAAGAAAACACTGAATAGGTTGCGTTATAATTCTTTCTGTAAAACTTCTTGTGCTTAACTAACAGCACTTCCTCTCTTGCTGCAGTTTGACATGTCTAACTTTTGCTTCTATCCCATTTCACCCATCTTGCAGGAACCAGGAGGGGTTAGGATCCATAGTTCATGATCGAAAATCTCAGACATTGCCTGTTTCCCGTAACAGAACAGGAATGATGCATGCCAGATTGCAGCAGCTGAGCAGCCTGGATAACTCTCTCACTTTTAACCACAGTAAGTCTCATGACATGATAACATCTGTCATCCTCAACCAGTACCACAACACCAGAGACAGGTCCCAGAGCCACACCAGTGCATCCCAATGACTTTTACTGTTCCAGGTCAAGCAAATAGCTGGAAGCAGTTGATGGTCTGTTCTCTGCTTTGTGATAGAACAATTACTGCTGACTGATGCCATAACATGGAGCATGGTTAACTACAGTGTATCTTAAAACTGTTTTTTAATATTTTCTTTTAGTTACAAACACCTCAAACTTATGCTGCACATAGTAACAAAATTTACTTTTTTTTTTTTTGTATTTGCTTTATTAAGCTTCAATTTTTTTCCCAACATGATCTTACAAATTACTAGTCTGAAATGAAATACATGTATTCTGACCATATCTCCATGTTTTGACATCCCCTAAGGAGGAACAAATTTCTTAGAATTTCTACAAAGATTGTGAGCCCATGATTTAGTTTGACTGGAAGTGAAAAAGCGTCCAATAATGAAGTGATTTTTCTGTTTTCAGTGTGAGAAAGATATCAAGTATTCTTGGAATTTCTGTAGACAATGGTAAGATTTAATCAGGTTGAAGTCAGCTTGTATAGACTGCTGTATTGAAAACTAAATCTGCTTGTGGCCTATCTTTTTAAACATTCTGCTTCTAAATTGCAATATACTTCATGTAAAGTATTCTAAAGCACCATTTTTCAATTTTTCAGCTTCAAAAAACAGTGAAACTGGTTGACTAATTCAGTAAAATACAACACTGGTACTGGAAAGAGTTGTTTGCAGTAAAACAATTTTTTAACTGTATTTTAACTGTGTTCATTCTTTGATTTCTCAAAGCCTATCTAACTGTCCCTTAAAATCTTTTAGCTCTTTTTCTGTAATATTAAGCAAAACTTAGCCCAGTTGCACAAGACTTATCACATTATATTGTGTAAAAGTGAAAAAATAATCCCACAAAACCTCTCTATTCATAAATGTATTATCACATCTGTTTAAATTTAAGAAATAAAATGTCAGACATGTATGTCTGTGAAAATTACTTTTTTTGCCTTGTAATCAGTCTGCTACTGCTGTATCATCATAATTTCTATGTGGTTGTTGATACATAAAAGAAAGCCTTTACACCATGTGGCTACACATTCAATACAGTATAATACTTCGCAGATAAAGACTGCTTTTTTAAAAAAAAAAAAAAAAAAGATAAACAGATCCCTGTGATAAACATCCCTGTGCAAAGAGAGATTTCATGCTTTCAGAACTTGGCAATGTTTACTGATTTTTTAGGAAACAGTGAGCTGAAAGATTTTAAAAAATGCATGCTTATTTCAAAAGAAACTTTCTGTTCTTTTCCAAGTGAAGGAACTTATGAAGGAAGGTGTCTTATTCAGATAACTAAACTGATAATAGGTGTTTTTTTAATGGACAGTTAATAAATATCAGAATATTATACATTGACCAAGGTTTTATGAATTGAAAATATTGTACTGTAAAAACCACATCAAGTGTGAAATTGATTTTTATATCTTTGGTCTTGTTGTTAACTTCCAATTTTGTTTAATTGTCAGTCTGCCTCTATCCAAAGTAGCATTGAGAGCTTGAATAATCTTGTAGATATTTTGTGTGGGATACTTAAAGAAAGGAAGCGTTTGGTGGAAATGGTTGCTTTTCTTTTTTCTAAAATCAAGATTCTTTGGCAAGATAGTTGTCTATTAGTGTGAATTGTAAACTTATTTTCTCCCTTTCTAACCACCTAAGCTAGAAACAGAACTGAAATACTGTATAGGTGATACCTTTCATCTCTTGAGAAATTTCAGCATAGTTTTGTGCTTAAAGAAAGAATGTATAAATCTAAAGAAACTGATGGTTACAAGTACACACACTGGTGGTTACATGCGTAGTTCAGCCAGGGAAGCAGGAAGGTGCAGAAAGAAGTGGCCAGGTGTCATTATAAAAGTGTATGGCATTTCTTCTGTTCTTTACTTGATCTCAGCAAGTTTGTCATCCTTGTAGTTGATTTAGTGATGCTAAATTGTCTGCAAATCTAACATACAAATGTGATCCAGACCAAATTTTTATAAAGCAACCCAGTCACATTTGTCAATCTGGTGCTTAATGACCAGGTTAGGGAACATAAGTGACATGTTATTATCAGTGCTGAAGCAGGATATGTTTTTAAAATTATTAAAATACACTGTGGAGCTAGAAGTGATAGAATGTTTTTATTAAATATGGAGCTATGGCACTGTATTGCTACAAGAGTAGAATTCTTTACTTGGGTGTTAAACTGCATATAAGTACAGGATTGTATTCCTTCAACTCTTACTGTTTTGTATTTTTATCCTGGTTAACTTGTGATTAACTTTGAGACCATTGTAACATCACTAAATTACAAAATTACATATTTTCAGCTGTAACTTCATCCTACTGCACTACTTATCAATATATGTGTGTATATATATATACAACTGTGTAGTTTTATATATATATACATGTGTGTATACATGCACATATATATGAACTATCACATCATATTTAACTGCTGTTTAATGCTTCTAGTATTTAAATTCTTGCTTAATATATTTTATGATCCCATGCAGATTTTGTTAGAATAATTATCTGACTGTATTTGAAACTATTGAAATGCGTATTAATTGTTTTCCTGTATTGAACACTAACTTCTGTCAGGCTTTTCACTGTTAATCTTTTCCTAGTTCAGCAAGACTTTTGGAAATAAGAATCATTTAAATGAGTCTATCCAGCACTTACACTTCATTTGGAATTTCTGTAGGCTATGGCCATTCAGATGCAGATGTCCTTCACCAGTCTTTACTTGAAGCAAATACTGCCACTGAAGTTTGCATTACAATTCTGGACACTCTGTCATTATTCACAATGGCTTTTAAGGTTTGTTCATGACTTGGTGTTAACTTTTGCCATAAGTATCTTAGAGATGAAATACTTTTAAAAGCTATTTCTTAATTATATTTTTTAGTCAAATTAAATAGCATTGCTAATTTTAGCTTCTCTAGTGTTGTACTTTATTATTTTTGTGTAAAACTGATAATATCTTGCAACAAAGTGCTTTGGCTTCAGCTACACATCATAAACCAGCAGTAATCTGTGGGAAAAGCTACTTCCTCAGTCTAGCTTAAAAATTGTTCTGGAAGCTTTGGTGTCTACCTAGTATTAGTGGTAAAAGTGGCTTTTAAAGGCCACCTGCGGTGAAAGATCTATGGCAAAACCATAACTGGAGACTCTCAGACTTTCATATTGAACCTGGCTGCTTATTACAGTAATGCACTCCTTAACAGTGATTTGTGTGTTCCTCTTCTGTAACTTTTTTCCATTTGTCCCCTAATAAGGCTTCTTTTAGTTGTATCAGTTACTGTATCTCTCCTGTGGAATCTTTATGTAGCACACTCACTTACTTACCTCTCTTGGCTGTTTTTCTGAGGTTTTCCAGACTTTAAAATCAAAGCCATAAAAAGGAGAGATAATTCTAGCTTGTTTCTGCACTAATTGTGGCAGTACATCCAGATTCTTGCTTGAAGATTCAAATTATCTTTAGTTATGAAAACATGAGCTTATTTACAATGAGATTCATTTTTCTGGTAATTTAATTAATGGAGTTCAGAGCCAGTTCTGTTCACAGAATTCTGGTGACAGAATTGAAAATTAAGATACCTAGCTATAAAGATGTAAAGAGGAAGGAACATTAATCCTTTTATTATCAACTCATGTTTGGAATCACAATCCTTCAAGGTTATCTGTGTGTTGTATATCGAGAAAGTAGGAAAGAGTATGCCAGGATAGTCTCACGTAGAAGAATCAGGAGCTTCTGTTCAATAAACTACGCTAAAATACATAAAATCAGAGTCATATGATGTTTTGGGTAGTAAGGGACTTTGATGGATCTTCTAGTTCACCCCTCCTGCATGGGCAGCAACAACTCCCACTAGACTTGGTAGCTCAAAGCCCCATCCAGCCTGGCCTTGAAAAACCTTCCAAGGAAGTGGGCATCCTCTACTTCCCAAGGCAGCCTGCCCTGTTACCTCTGCACCCACAGTGTAGAAAAACTCCTCCTTATGTCCAGTCTTAGCCCACCCCCTTCCACTCCTTTGGAGACCTGTATACAGTAAGGACAAGGAAGAGTGGAGTGAGTGCACCCAGGTGAGTTGCAGAAGGGGCAAGACCTTGTAGAATCACACTGTAGTAGGAGATAACTGCAATGAGAAAATTCTCCTGTCTGAGCTGCTAAAGCCAGTGTAAGCAAAGTCTGTCAATACTATGAATGTGCCTCTCAAAAAGCTATTAATAGTAATGGATTTAATTAACAACTGATACTAACAATGGTGTTCTATAAGTCTGTTCAGAAGGCAGCACTTCCTTTATACGCAAAATTAATGAAACGTTAGTGATATGTAATTAGAATTCAGGTATGTGTGTATTATTAAATATCTTGGTAATGCCATAGAGGTTATATTTTTTGAATGTCCTGTTTTTGATGATCTGTTTATGTTCTTAGAGTAGTATAAATGTATTTCTGTACAAAACTCCTAAATTCTTGCTATCATTTTAAAGAATCAGCTACTGACTGATCACGGACATAATCCACTGATGAAGAAAGTATTTGATGTATACCTCTGCTTCCTTCAAAAGAATCAGTCTGAAACAGCATTGAAAAATGTATTCAGTGCTTTAAGGGCACTTATTTACAAGGTAAGAAGTTTTTAAAAATTAATCTTCAAGTACTTGTCCAGTTCTTCAGTTAGCAGCATACTGTATAAGAATTTGAGAACTAACATCCCAAAATGAAATTGGTGAATAACTGATCTGATCTCAACAGTGTGGAATGCTTGTCCTTTGATTTGCTGTAAAAATTGTTTTGTGTCATGAACTACTCTAACTCTTGTTTTTTCCCCAGTTTTAGGATATGAATATATTTGTGTTTATCTTGACATGCTAATTTTATCAAGATTTGACTCTAGATTTAATGGGTAAATTCTTTGTTTTCTTCTTTTTCCACAGTTTCCCTCTACATTTTATGAAGGTAGAGCTGATATGTGTTCTGCACTGTGCTATGAAATTCTGAAGTACTGTAATTCCAAGCTGAGTTCAATTCGCAATGAAGCTTCGCAGTTACTGTACTTTTTGATGAGAAATAATTTTGACTACACAGGGAAGAAATCTTTTGTTCGAACACATCTGCAAGTTAGTATATACAATTTTTTTAAAATATTATAGATACACAGTTGCATATCAGTGTACAAAGCCATGTCAGAAGGCTTCAAAGAATTTATTTGGGGTTCAAGCAAGGCTTGTACTAAGAGTAAGAAGAGAAGATGGCCATAAAAATGTATTCAGTATAAGGAAATACTTAGAAACAGTTGGATGACCCTGTGTTTTGTAGGAAATAAATTTTGTCAGTACAAACATTCTGTTTTGTAGATGTTATTTTGTTTGTTAAATGGTGTACCCTGTTGCATCTGAAGAAGGAAAAGAATGCAGCAACAAGCGCATAAAATAAAACAAATAATTAGAAAATTGTGTGTCCTGACAAAGCTGGGAACAGTAGTTTGCCAGTTTAATGACCTCTGGCTAGTTCACCTGGCAGTCAGTCGTGTCTTGAATTTACACAAGCCTGTTTTATCTTGCCTATGTTACTGTACAGGTAATTGCTAAAAAAAGCCCAAACATTATTTTATTTAGGAGAATAATTTTTCAATTAAAAAGACCAAAACTTCCTTTGTAATTGCCTCATAGGTACATCTCAAGGGTATTTAATGAAGTATGCACTAACAAGATATTTATTTCTCTGAAGGTTATTATTTCAGTAAGCCAGTTAATTGCTGATGTGGTTGGAATTGGAGGAACTAGATTTCAGCAGTCTCTTTCCATCATCAACAATTGTGCCAATAACGACAGAATTATTAAGGTCTGTTTTTATTCTTATTTCCATACTGCTGAAGGATGCTTGAAGACTCTTCCATAGCATCTTTTCCAGTTATGTTTTATCATTTTGTTGGGCAATGACTAGGAAGCATAGTAGTTAACCTGACTTTTCCATGTTTTAGCACACTACATTCCCTTCTGATGTTAAGGATTTAACCAAACGAATTCGTACAGTACTGATGGCTACGGCTCAGATGAAGGAACATGAGAATGATCCAGAGATGCTGGTAGACCTCCAGTACAGCTTGGCAAAGTCTTATGCTAGCACACCTGAACTGAGGAAGACATGGTTAGACAGCATGGCAAGGATCCATGTTAAAAATGGAGATCTTTCAGAGGTAAGAGAAAAAAAATCAAATTAGTTTTAGCTCTCTAATAAGCTTAAGCTTATCTTTATAGAAAGGGAATGCACTATATGTAGTTGTTAGCGTGTAACATAATATCTATTCTTAAGAATTTTTGAATTGTTACTGGATTGATTTCCATAACTGATAATTTTTAGTCCTACCCAAGTACATCTGTAAGTAATTTCTGGTTATTAATGTAAGGAACATGTTTAACTGCTATAGCTGACACACTACTAAGAATGGAATGCACAGTGCAAGCCATGGAAGAGAGGCCTTTTGTTTAAAAATATCTTTGTTATTACTTGCTTAAACGCTTAAAGCCACTCCTTGAATTCTCCTCTAGTTACCTTTACAGAATTAGCTTGATTTTATTCCAAATACTCAGTAAAAAAACTCCTAATGTTCTTGAAATTGACAAATAATTTCTTGTGTTGTTTGAGAAAAGGAAAGCTTTCTGATTTAACTGTGCTCTTAAAATATTCACTTCTAGCCAAAAGGAGAATTGGGTGTGGGGATTGTTATATGTCTTAAGGAGACATTAACATTTTAACTGCATACAGATTAATTTTGTCTCTTTCTGGAAGGTTTTTCCATCTGAAAGTAAATTGCTTTGTATGAAATCATTGCATTTCATAAACATCTGTTAAAATGAGCATCATGTGAATAAGTAAAGATCTCCAAGAAATAGAAGGTGCTATCTTCCTAACTCAGTTCTTAGTACTAGAATTCTCCTATATGTTAGCAACACAGAAGGCATACGCATTATTCTGCTATTAGCATGAACAGCTAATGAACTGAACTGAGCTTTGAACTGAACAGCTTCAGCTATCTGAGAAGACAAGGTGTTTTAGTCCTTTTCAGTTACGTTTTTAAATTATTTTATTAAAATTTTAGAATCTTTGACTGTGCAACTAGATGCGGATGTCTGCAAACCATCAAGTTCAACTCGATACAGAGTACGAGTTAGAATTTCTGGCAGATTCTAACCTTTTTCCTTGATGTCCATTGTTTGAGGTTGTGCAGCCTCCATATTTAAGCTGTTCAACTGATAGTTACAGTTAGAGTAACACTTTGCTGAAATTCAGCCTGAGCCTTTTTAATAAAACAGGAATCTCAAATTACTTTTTTTCCCCCCCTTTGTGTGGAGAAAAGTGATCAGTGTCAAATACATAAAAAATCTCGGATATCTGAAAATTATTCTGTCCCTCTTCTTTTTTTTTTTCTGTTTTCCAAACTGCACCAACCAAGTTCCTTCAAATTCCATTCTTAAGTCAGCTCTCTCATGCTGTTTTCAAAGGGCCTGTCACCAGTTTCTTCTGCATTTTTCTTGTTCTGGAGCCAAAAAAAAGCTGACAAAACAGGTTAGCAGAAGGGCTACCAAATGTTAAGTAGAATCATGAATAGCTTAACATTTAAAATACTTCACTCTCAATGTGAGATTCACTTGTTTTATTACAGCATGATGTTCCTACCTTGTGATTTGTGACTCACTCTTAGATTGTGACCCGCTGTCCGTGCCACTCAGCGCTCTGGTTAAGAAGGAGTGAGTGCACTTGCACAATTACTGTTTTACATCAGTGAGGTGGAGAATTCTTACAGTAGTCATAGAATGTCTCCTGCAAAGCAGCAAAAAGGAAAACTGAAGATATTGCCTCTTCTTATATACCTTGTTTTTAATAGTACAATTTTAATTGCATTTTAAAAGATTGTTGCTGTTTCTGTTTCAGGCAGCAATGTGCTATGTCCATGTAGCAGCACTGGTTGCAGAATATCTCACACGAAAAGGTATGATTTGGAAACCTTATTTTAACGTTTTCAAATATATTTTTTATTAGACTTTGGGAAAATAAATAATTTCCTTGAGGAAGTTGTAGGTATTTCAGTGTTCGTCGGGGGAAAAATTCTGACCTAGCCAGGTAGCATACTCGCATAGTTAGGAGTGTACTTGCATATCTAAGGGGCAGCATTACAGATGAAGGCAAAGTAAAATTTTTGGAAAGTAAAAATTTCAGTTTTACACCACAGCTGCTAATAGCTCAAGTCAGACCCTCCCTAAAGCAAAGTTGTCTGGGAATATTTTGTTCTACAAGTAGTCAGTCTCTCTCTGCCTCTAGGGAAACCTGGCATTGCCAGAGGAGTCAGAATAAATTTGTACAAATTTTCAGATGTGCAGTCAATGATAATAGTGCTCAGGATGTTTCACCTTGTTGTGGTATATTCTGTGCCAACAGCTGTTTGTAAAAGTGGATTCTGATGACCCTTGAGATAGGGTAGAAAACTACCTTTCATCTATAGGATCAGAAGAGTTCTCAGTCAGGGATTTGAGATATGGCTTATAGTAAGAAAAAGAACTCTCTCAAAGAAAATTGCAGGAATCTGTTATAACTGATTATGATGTTGAGATAATGTTTTGGATTTGTGGGCAAATTCATGTTCACAGCTTTTTAGTTTTACCTTTGCAAAATGAAGCAAAATCATGAGTCTAAAAGAGTATTTGTCACTGTTCTTGTGCTTCTTGCCAAAGGCTTGTGTAGTGTATAGGCTATTTTCTTTGCCCCAGTGATTTCAGAATCTTCTCTGAGACCAAATCTGAAATAAGCTCCTAGGACAAATTACTGTGTCGCTATTAATTTGTGAGTCCTTCAGGTGTTATTTTTGTATACTGTTATATAAAATTTATTTCCTCTCAGTAATACAGAAGGTCAAACTTCTACCTATGATACTTCTAAGAAAAGGAAAACCCCCTTCCATTTGAGTAATCCATCATTCAGTAAAACCTCTGATGGTCAGAACTCCTAACTGAGCAGAAAGAATCTTTGTAGGAATGATCTGTAAAATAAATATGTGCAAATCCTTATGCTTCCATAATATTTATTGATCATCCTTGAGGTTTTAATTGACACGGAAAATCTTCTTTTCTTAATTCAGCATCTGATGTAATCAAAAAAGAGCTAAACAACATGAATAAAAGACATGGGCTTCATGTTGGAACATTCTATACTCTATTTTTATTATTTTTTTCAGTAAAGGAAATTAAATTGGTATTTTGGGTAGGTTTTTTCCTGATTTTCTGTGTTTGTATGATCTGGTATGCCATCCCTTGAACATTTTTATGGTTAATGTCATTCACATTGTTCAGACTGGAAAAAATGCCATGTCAGGTCCTGCCCCTGTACGCAGTTCCACCATGATTTCATGACAGTTTAATTAAATACTGCAAAAGCTACCTTGAGTACCTTAGGGTGGAGTAGATTAGACACAAATATAAGATAAAGTAGGAAGATTCAGACACTACTTACAGTAAATTCACGAATACAAGCCGCACTGAGTATAAGCCGCATCTCTGGGTGTTGGCAAACATTTTGGTTTTTGTCCATAGATAAGCCGCACACGAATATAAGCCGCTCTGTCGTTCGCAGCGAGGACCCGCGTGCAATTAGTAACAGAACCGCGGGAGGGCGGGGATACTGGCTGAGCTAAGGCTGTGCAGGCTCGGCCCGCTAGGGGCTGCTGACGGGGCCAGGTGGCCCAGCCCGGTGCTGCCGCTCGGGGCCGGCTGCCGCTGCCACTGGGCTCGGTCACCCCGGGTCGGCGCTGCCCCGCGGTGGCAGGCAGGGACGGAGCTTCCCCTGCTCCTACGGCAGCGGCGGCGGGCGGCGACGGAGCTTTCCCGCGCCCGTGGCGCCGGCGGCGGGCGCGGACAAAACACCCTGCCTCCTCCCCGAGCCGCGGCAATGGCGGCGCCCCCCCCCGTCGGCTCCCCGGGCCGCGGCAATGGCGGCGCCCCCCCCCCCCTCCTCCCCTGGGCTGCAGCAGAGGAGGAAAGAGAGCTCTCCCGCCTCTCTCCCTGCCCCCCGTGCTGCCTGCAGGGAGCCAGGGCAACACGGTAACACTGTAACAATTGCGAAATGCCGGCTTTTACTGGCCGGTGCTTGGCTCGGCACTCTGGTAGGCACGTCTGGGGTTGTAAATGTCAGAAAATTATTAATATATTAGCCGCACCCGACTATTAGCTGCACTTCCGGGTTTCCACCAAAATTTTTGTCAAATTGCTGCGGCTTGTATTCGTGAAATTACTGTAATTTGGTAGGTTAGGGTCCAGATATTAATATTCTTGGGTTTTTTCAAATCTGTTTGTACATTCACAGTAATGTAAGGTCTTGTATTTTAATCATGCAGTGGAAGGCTGATATATTTATTTATTTGGTGGTAGGTATATTTAAACATGGCTTCTGCTTTGTCTGGCATCACAAAATGGCCCAGTGTTATCCTGCCGGAGAAAACTAAATTTCTCAATATTTCTTTTTCAATGACAGGGATGTTTAGGCAAGGTTGTACTGCTTTCAGAGTAATCACACCCAATATTGATGAAGAGGCTTCAATGATGGAGGATGTTGGAATGCAAGATGTTCACTTCAATGAAGTAAGTAAACATAAAAATATTAAAATTTAATTACATGGAAGGGCTGGGAATTTCTGCAAATGTTACATTTCAGTCTGGAGAACTACGGATATAAGGGGTACAATAATTGATTTTTGATCAGCTGAAATTAAAAAATTCTGTGAGGTGTCCCAGACTTAGAGAATGTACTACATACATATAAATATAGTGGTAGCACAACAACTAAGCACCATTTTTGGGATAAAAGCAAAGTGGGATTTTAGTCTAGTTGGCAGAATGAACACTAATGTGAGTTACTTATTAGAGTTAGCAAAATCTGTTGTTTTGTGAAACTGACTCGGATTTAGACTATTATTCCACCAGAAATCATGAAAATGTGTTCACTGGTTTCAGCTGTTTACAGTTTCCCTAAGCAAATATGCCATAACAATGGAAGCAGTTTTACTGACACCAGACTTGTGTCCATGTGCTTTTTCTGGCTTAAGTTTCACTCCTTGTGTCTTTGCTGAGCCATCTGTGCTGGCTCTACAGTAAATTTTACTAGTAAGCAGCCTATATGAAAATATTGTGAATAATCTTGCTTATGAAAAGCTATGTCTGCACAATGTATTTCCTGGTGTACTTGTGGAAGAGAGGGTCAGACCACTACTGGCACCAGTCATATTGGAAAACCCCCTGATTTGTAAGCATAATTGTACAACAAAAATTTTTTCTTTTGTGTTTTAATTAGTGTATGGTAAAGTTGTGTGACAATATTATTTGACTCTGCAAATTGTTTTGTGGTTTGTTGGATTTTTTTTCTCAATTTTTGTGGTGTCTTTTTAAAATCATTGATTCTTTTGGTCCAGCAAGAAATTTAGCATGTTACTTAAAGGAAAATGCAAGCTGCTGTAAGTTATTGAAGATCAGGAATTCTAGTGACTACTGCTGATGGAAAGTTTTGTTGGAAATTTCTGTCACTGTTTTCCTGCCAGACTGTTTGTCAGAGTTAAATTATTATGCATTTTTTTAAAACTGGAATGTCTTTATTCTTTTTCTCATTACTCACTCCCTGCAAAAAGAATATGCTGCTTTTTCTGGGTCATTGAACCCTACACAAATTTATTTCCATCTCTCAGTATTTCCGTGGGACAGAAGTAAGCCAAGAGTGAAATTATAAGCCTGTACAACTTGCAGAAGGATCAAACCAAGCCAAATTTTTTCCCTGTATGCAACTCTTTTTAAACTTAACCATGTAGTACTCTAACTGATGAAATATTCAAATATTTCTTCTGAAAGGTATCTGAAACATGAGAAAAGTAGTAACAGGGGAGAAGTAATAATAGCAATAATAACAAGAGTAAAGATAAGGAAGAACTGTTTGGCCTTAGCAGACTAAAAATCATTTCAGAAGGGCTTCAGAACAGGTAGTCCAGTTCCTTCAGGAACAGGAATATATTCATAAATAGTGTCTTCTCAGTGTGTTCATAAGTAAGCAGAACTGTATTGTCTGAGAAAAAAATTAGATCAATTGAGTACAAAAGTCAAAAAGCAGAAACCTCTTTCAAGCTGTATTTTACTACTACTTAGCAAAATGATGCTCTGATGAGAATTCTTCCTATACATGATAACAAGCCATGTGGAATTTCTTCCCTTAAAACTTGAGATTTCCCTTTTTGCTAGTTATTTTAGAGTTAAATCTCCAAATAAGCATTTACAAGTATTGGAGGATCAAAGAGAATCTCTTCATGTTTCTAAAAGGGACAAATATCTTTCATATTCTCCAGATTATAAAAACTCTTCCTAATGAAATGAAATTTTTCTTAAAACATTATTGTTTCTCCTTTTAAAAAAATTGAAATTTTAGGATTCTCAATTTAGTTGTCATTTTAAAGTAATTGTGTCTGAGGTCAGGGTTATCTACGCTAGCCAGATGAAAGAAAAAAAATTTAGTTTGGGATTTTCCTTTTTAACAAGGCTACTGTGTGTATTTCATGGAATCAGTTGTTTGCCTGTGACGTTCCATGAGAGGCATTATCCTGATTTGCAGATGGGTAAATGAAAGAGCCTTGAAGGAGCACAGTGTCCTCTCAAGGCTGTACAAAGACAAATGCAAAGCCTTGTACCTAAAAAAAAAAATTAGAATCTCAGTACAGGCTAAGCAGCAGCTCTGCAGAAAGACCTGGAAGTTCTTTCTAGTGTACAGCATATTGAATGGGAATCATCAGTGTGGCTTTGTGGAAACAAAAGCCAAGGCAGGCTGTGTTGTGTTTGAGAGGATTGACTCAAGAAGCAGAGGGGAGTGAGTTTTTCCCCTTTTGTCCTGGCATTTGTGGAGTCCCATCTCTAACCTTGTGTCCAGCACTGACCCCCAAAAGTCAAGACAGGTATCAACAAACTGGGAAAAGTCCAGCTCCTAAGGTGGTTAGTAGAAGAATCAGACTTTTCCAAGAAGAGCACCATTAAAGAGCAAGAGGCTGTTCTCACAGGTGTTCCAGGAAACTGATTGCATATATTGGAAAAAACTTTTACCACAAGAATGGAGAAACATTGAGACTTGGCTCGGAAATGTTGTGTTCTTTTGCTCCTTCCTATCAGCTCTCCCAGTTGAGGCTTGTGCTCTTTATGTTATTTTCCTTTTGTAAACAAAAATTTACTTCTTTGCTACATCTGGATGCCCTCTGGTGTCTGAATTAGGACTTGTGTCATAAACCAGTGTTTGTGGACAGCCCTTGTGATCCAGCAGTGACACTGGTCTGTCACTTGTCACCACTTGGCTGCTGAGAATGGAGACACTGGGGAGTCTTTAGAGCCCCAAAAGGACTGGGGAAAGGAGGAAATGTTTCAAACTCTGTTGCAGCACATGCATAAGGGTACCATTTTTTAGTCTCTTTGCTCGCAGTGTTAAAATTTTATTTTCTTTGTGGTGTCTTTAGGCTGACTTAGTTCTCTACCAAAAGGAAGAAGGAGTTGCAATAGAGTAGCTTCTAAGCACGAAAGGAGTTTTTTCCAGCTTCTGGCTTCACCACTTTAATGCAAGATTGATAGAGGAAGGTCCAAAGAAGTTTTAGGAGTATCTAAAAGAAACATGCTGTTTGTGAATACAAGGAGTATGTGTGTACACGCAGACCATTCTGTCTTGTTTTCTTTCCTTTTAGCAATTTTTGATTGCCACAATAACTTAAACTACTAAGTGTAGATAATTCTGATTTGAGACAAGATTTGCTTTTTCACTGGGAAGAACTTTGGTATAATTATGTGCTTTTGATGAGTACTGAATTTTTACACTTTCAAATGTGTATCCAAATCTAGGATGTGCTGATGGAATTGTTGGAGCAGTGTGCTGATGGACTCTGGAAGGCAGAACGCTATGAACTCATTGCTGATATATATAAACTTATCATTCCCATTTATGAAAAACGGAGAGATTTTGAGGTACTTAATTCATCAAAAGTAAATTTGAGCAAGAAAAAAAATGCAGAGTTTTCAAGTCTAACTGCATGACACATTGGAAATCACATAATAAGAGTATTAAAATAGTAAATGAAATTTGAATGTGTCAAAATGTTTGTTTTAATTTAAAATAATTAAATTTTTTTCTTAAATTATAAATAATTAAAAATTAGTCTTACATCTTGTCATCCTGATACAAGTGATAAACCTAATACTACCATTCAATAAAAAAAGGTTTGCAGTTGTTACTGGCTACAAGGACATAATTTGTTATTTTAAGATAGGAAAGTTCTGCTTTGTTCTTCTCCCTCATTATTGTTTTCTTTTACTTTTAGAGGCTTGCTCACTTATATGACACCCTTCATCGAGCGTACAGTAAAGTTACAGAAGTTATGCATACAGGCAAGAGGCTGCTGGGGACTTATTTCAGGGTGGCATTCTTTGGACAAGTGAGTGTTACTTTCACTGGTCTGCTCTATGCAGTAAGAAAAACCTACATTTATTTTACAAGGTTTACTCTCTCATCATCTATATTGATACAGTGACATGAAAAGCACAAGGACTGTGTTCTGTGTGAAATAAAGAAGCGCCGTCAGTAATTTGTTTTGAAAAAATTTATCAATTCCAGTAAAATTCTTACAATTTTCCTCAGTAAATTTTTTTGCCTTTTTTCCTTTTTTCTTCTTTTGTTTACTACCTTAAGGCAGCGGTAAGTTTTCTGTAACATCAGTTTTTTAGCAATGCATTGACTTAATGTCTGTAGTGCTACAGTGTGGTTTGCAAGGCTGCTTCTTAGATTGGTATGCATTAATAGCCATTGCAAGTCAAAAAGTAACATCAAGCTCCATTTAGAGAACAGATCACTCTTTTCTATGCATCAGTATTGCATGCTTCAAACCAAAGTTCTGGCTGTGTATTGGGCAGCTTCACATCCTCTGGTATGTGTCTAGAATGCCTCTGTATCCCTATGGTATCACGCAGTATCAAGTAATACACTCTCTACATGCATAGCCCAGTTGCTTAATTGTCCAGCTGAGCATGGAGAATTGTAAAATACTCTGAGCAGTATAATTTTACATGTATTCTGTTGTCTTTTATGACTTTATAGCAATACCAGTTTACAGACAGTGAAACAGATGTTGAGGTAATTACAGTGACTGCTTACAAAGCAAGCAATGCAGTACAAACTACTGCATTTCACCTTAGTTTGGTGTGGGTATTTTTGTCAATCTAGCCTGTGTTTATACATGATATGTTGTGCTTTTCTATTTTGTCTGTTTTGTTTATGACAAAGTTATTTATTTTCTGGTTTCAAACATAAACTCAACATGGCTTGTTGTTTTAAACCAATGAACTGTTTCACTTTCCATGTATTGGGCATTTAGTGGAGGTTTTAAAAACAGTGGTATGTGTAATAAAACAAGTATATACCAATAGTACATCATAAAATTATTATGTTTGAGTAATTGAATTTCATCTATGGAATTATTTTTTGTTTCTACCTAAGGAAAAAATTCAGATTATTTTTGTGTAAACTTTGGCTGAAAAAGTCACTTGTGAATCAGATAGTCCTGTTGGGCAAGGCTACTTGTTTTGGCAAGTGAAACAGTGCTGCAAGTTCACTTTTAAATAAAAGTGAAGGAAACTTATCTCAAAGGCTTGGCACACCATAGAATTGCTACCAACTTTTAAGATTTAAACTCTATGTTTCCATTATCTTTCACTCATGTTGTAGTAGAGAATTACATTTTTCTGTTGTTTTTTATTCTCTTAGAAAACCTTTTTACTTAGATTTTAATTTCTGTCTTCTATTTATGTTTGCTTGAATACTAATGTTAAATGTTCCTATTTCCTTTGAACCACACGCATTATGTCCATCTTAGTCATTGCCCTATATGTTTTATTCCCCAAGATTTTGATTACTTCATTTCTTACAGGGTTTCTTTGAGGATGAAGATGGAAAGGAATATATCTATAAAGAGCCTAAACTCACACCTCTTTCAGAAATTTCGCAAAGACTCCAAAAACTCTACTCTGACAAATTTGGAGCTGAAAATGTAAAAATGATTCAAGATTCTGGCAAAGTACGATCTTTATTCTCTATTAAAAAATCTAGTATATTGCTTTCACTAGTTTACTTGAAATGCTGTGGGATCACTGTCTGTTACTCATTTGGCACAGAAGCATCTGCAGCTAAAAACTCTACTGTTGGAAAGGCATGAGAAGAATATTACCTCCTACTATGTATGCCTTTTAGAAAAACCAAAAACCTTAATTTCTGCAGTGTTACCTCTCAAAACAGTAATTGTTTCTTAGAAGGATTATGATCATATTCTGTGTTGACTTCAGCTATATTTCTTGTCCTTTCATGCACAGTCATTCTTTGGAAGTTCTTCCCTTTTCCACACCTCAGCCTTAGACTATATGGTGATTTCCTCTTAGTATAATTTCTTGGCTCATTTTGTTCCTTGATAAGGATCCTTTTGAATCCTTGATTCAAAAATTTCTGTGCCTTTTGGCCTTAAAGTGCAGCAATAGTGGGCATTTCAATACTGGAACTTTAAAAGGAGAGGAGGACTTGATGAAGGGGCTGAGTTTCATGATCATGGGTGGTTAAAAAAAACCCAAAAACTAAACAAACCAAACCAAAAAATCCACAACGTGCTGTAATGCCTCTAGCTGTCTTTCTTCCTAATTCAGTTAAAAACTGAGTACAGGAAACCACTGTGAAAGCATGAACATTTCCCATGTTTTCAATAATTCAGAGGTTAAGAGACCAAATTGAATTTCTGGGAGTTGTGTGACTATTAGATGCGCTGTATTCACAATGTAACTATTTGATTTTTCTTGTCCTGTTTTTAAGGTAAATCCTAAGGATTTAGACTCAAAATACGCATATATTCAAGTTACACACGTAATTCCATACTTTGAAGAAAAGGAGCTGCAGGAAAGAAAAACAGATTTTGAAAGGACTCATAACATTCGTCGCTTTATGTTTGAGATGCCCTTTACTCAGGGTGGTAAAAGACAAGGAGGAGTAGAAGAGCAGTGTAAGCGACGGACTATTTTGACAGGTACTAATGTAATGGATTGCTTTGACTGGAAGCATTAGTTCAAATGGTCTAATTTTGTTCTGTATGGGTTTTTTCATTTCACCTAAGTCCTTTATAGCTGTCAGCTAAAATCCTTTTCTTATTTTTGGCCAAAAGTAGGTTTTTCAGATTGATTTCTTCAGTGGGGCATCCTCAACGTTATTATCTCTTTTTCCTTAAGCTTCCAGAATTCTGAATCTGGAGTCTGGCTTTCATTTTTCTTAGAAAAAGGCTATTTTGTGTTTTGTCTCTGTTAAGTATGTGTTCCTGTATTGGTATGGTTGTAAAAACAAATAAGTGACTTCATAATAATGAAGTGACTTTATAGTAGTAAGTGACTTCATAGCTGTCTAGTACTTGTGAGGAAATAGAAAATAAAACTTCACTGTTTTTGATTCTTCTCTTCTTTGAGATTTGTGAATGTTAAGCAATTCTTTTCACAATTCTCATATAAACTAAATTGGCAGTGGTTTATTTCTTGGTGTTTATTAGTAGCAGTAATGACAGTGGTCTTTGCTGTAATGCATATAATGCTGTGCTTATTTAAATTTCAGTGTCTTCTTTCCCTGCCCATTTGTTAGTATTTCTAATTCTATAAGTTATTAAATTGGGCAGCTAAATACATCAAAATGAATTTTAGCATAAAATTCTCTCAAAGCACTTGATAAGGAATCTTTTGAATCCTTGATTCAAAAATTTCTGTACCTTTTGGCCTTAAAGTGCAACAATAGTGAGCTGACTGTGTTAAACTTGTTTCCACAGCTATACATTGTTTCCCATATGTGAAAAAGCGCATTCCAGTGATGTACCAGCACCACACCGATTTAAATCCAATTGAAGTAGCCATTGATGAAATGAGTAAAAAAGTTGCAGAGCTTAGACAGCTTTGCTCTTCAGCTGAAGTAGATATGATCAAATTGCAGCTGAAGCTACAGGGAAGTGTGAGTGTTCAGGTAAGACCTTTGCCATGCAGCTGTTTCATTTGCTTCTGTCCTTGAAAAAATATAAATAGCATTTTATAATTGGTTTCTATTCTGTACATGCAAGAGTGTCCTAAATTAGAAATATGCTCAGTGTCTGCAATTATTTCCTGAGTAGGAAAAGCAATGGAAGCATTTCATATAAACAACTGATCAGAGATAGTTACACAAAAGAATTAAGATTCATCTCTGGAGTATGTTGCATTCAAAGCCCCACCAGATTTTGGTGTAAAGCTGAAACTGCTAGAAGATAATAGATGAACCTGAAGATAAATTGGTATATTTTGCCTTGCTGTAGGTCTGCCCACAGCAGGTCTAGCATATTTTGGTGAGAATCCTATGGAGAGAAAAGAGTGAGTGATAATATTTAGGAAGATGATAATAGAAAATCTCATTGTTCATGACTTTTACCTTAAGGCAGGCAGGAACTGGAATGCATAAAGAGGCCACGAGATTCACCAAAATAGGGTACCTGAAGCAGGTGTAGCACTTACAAGCCAATATGGAAAGGATCTTCAAAAATGCAGTGTCAAAAGGGCTGCTCTCTTATTTTAAACCGATTGGAAACAAAGGAACTGTTAACACAGTCATCTGATATGACCAACTATCATATTCAGCAGAAAAGGGAAAGCAAACCAGGGTTCCAGAATCAGTAAGTTGTCAAGCTATTTGAGATGAGAAGGGAGTGGCTCATACTGGTAAAACGAAGGAATAGTAAGAATGAGTCAGAAGTCATTGAAACCACTTCACCCATAGCTGCCATAAAAGCACAGTTAAACTTCTGCAGGTTTTTGCAGAATTCTCAGCTTGGAAAACTGTTTTCATTGGATACACAGACCAAACAGTGATAGGTTTAGCTCATTTCCTCCCTCTAATTTCATAAACAGAGATGACAGATTGGCAATATCCACAGTTTCTTTGCCACATCATTGAAGTGGTTTCTTTTTGCCAGGACAGGTTTATAGCACTTGAGAGACCTCTTCTGCTCTAATGCTCCAACTCTAGCAGTATTCTTGTTTTCTAAGTCCAGCTTTTTTAAATCAATGTACTCTCATAAGAAAATCAAATCCAATAAACACCTATAGCACCTGTTATTGCCAAGACAGTATGTCACATATCAGACTGTTTTTTAATTCTTGTTCTTTTTAGGTTAATGCTGGTCCATTAGCATATGCAAGAGCTTTCTTAGATGACACTAACACCAAAAGATATCCAGATAATAAAGTAAAGCTCCTAAAAGAAGTTTTTAGGTATGGAATGGATGGTTTGGGATTTCTTGGTGATGGGGGAGAGGGAAGAAAAAAACTGACCTTTTTTCCAAGACTCAAAAAAATTATTTTTTAAACTTTCAACTTTTAAAGTGTTCTGATTCATTAAAAACATACTTTAAGCTGACATTTTAAATCAATCTTTTGGATTTCTGTGTGAGAACTTCCTTCTTTTCTCTAAATCAGGCAATTTGTTGAAGCCTGTGGGCATGCTCTGGGAATAAATGAACGACTAATAAAGGAAGATCAATTGGAATATCAGGAAGAAATGAAGGCAAACTACAGAGAAATGGCAAAAGAGCTTTCTGAAATAATGCATGAACAAGTATGTGCTGAAATTAAGTTATACATATTATCATTCAGAATGTATAATGTTCAAGGAATAGGGGAAATGTATGTAATACTTTACACAAAAGGATTGTTTCATTTTTTCTTTCTATCGGAGCATAAAGCTGTCATGAAATTGTGCACCATCATTTTTTTTTGCCTGGCACCAACCAGGTGTTTTGTAGGCAAGGAAGTCTAAAATAAAGATTAAATGTAATGAAATTAAATATGGTCTGCAAGCTTAGCCCTTTCTTGTTTTATTTTGGAGGTATAAATAATTGCTTTTACAACAATAATTGCTTTTACTTCTTGAGGGAAGTCCAATACTAACAAGCTAGAAATACAGAGGAAGGAAAACCAGAACTTTTGTGGAGTGAGATGTACCACTCAACCTTTGCATCTGGGTTCCATGGTAGAAGTGTGTCTCATGACTTCAAAGACAGATATTTCCAGGAGGACAGGAAGAGCTAAAGTTCAGTGCTTGATTTCTGCCTTCTTGACATTTTTATTCATCGTATTTATCATTTCAGCCCCTTTTCTTTCATCCTTTGTTACTTTTATAACCTTTTTCCAGAACCACAGAATGGTTAATAATTCTTAAGAGAGATTTGCCCTTATTCTACTTTTGCTTAGATGGTACCCAAAACTTATGGCAACTTTTTTTGATATCCTGTCACAGAGAAGAGCTTATGACACAACTAACTCTTTTTAAATACCAATCAATAGAGAACATTGTGAAGCAAAGTTTATAGGAGTGATACTGTTTCTCCAGAATTATGTAGTTGGATGTGGTTTTTAAATAAACAACAGATGTAGAAGAAAACAGTTTTGAAAGATTTGTGGAACAGAAAAAGAGTTTGCTTAGCTAACAGAAGTGGGACAGTTTGACTGTATATATATAGTGTGGTTTATTGATAGGCAGAGGAGTGTTTGGAATGGAGGATAGCTGATTGAGGTGAACAAAGTACATCAGAGAATTAGAGGTACAGAATACCCCTTTGGAAAGGAGAGACAAGTGTTTTGGTCAAAGAATTTAATGATAAATGCAAGATTAGCATTCCCCTGGCATATGAAAAAGTAAAAGAATATAAGGAAAATTTGTGCACAAGGAAAAGTACTTTGAACTCAGTGGAAGTTGTAGATTTTTTAAAAAATGCTCAAGTATGTGAGTTTCCAAAGATTGGTGATAAGAAAAAGCATGTCCTGAAACATCAGGAGTAAATCGTATTGCCCTTTCTTCTCTTGGTTTACACTTAGACAAACAACTGATATCCATAAGATACTGTGAGCAGAAAATGAAAGTACAGCACTGACTGCAGAATACGTACTATTAGCCTACCATTGTTCTTATACAAATGTAATTAGCTGTACATAATTAAAACATGCAGTGTTGTTGCTGGTTTTGCTTTAGTATTTTTTTTCAATTAGACTGATAATTCCGCTGGGGGCTTAGAAACATGAAGGTATTCACTTAAATCTTTGAAAATGTCTCCTTTATGTATCTGCCTATTGCTGTTTTGGGAGAAAGAGCTTTATATCACTGAATAGACTATTAGCTGTAATGTAACACTGCAAGGTCTTAACTAGTAAAAAAAATTCATTATAGAAATGCATAAAAGAATCTTAACAGATTTTTTTTTTTCTCCTCTGCTGCTTGCCAATATGATCAGATGGGATGGTAATTAGTTTTTTCTACTTCTCTTCTGTTGGTTTGTCTAATCTTTATATAATTCCTTTTTTTATGATGTTTCTAATTTTAACATCAATTTTTTATAGCTGTTAAGAATGAAATCTTTTTAGTGCTTTGATAGCTTTTTGTAAGAAATGCTCAAGTCATACCTCTAAGTCAAAAAAGCAAAACCAAAAAAGGGCAAAAAGTGAGCTTGTTGTCACTATGAAACTCCTTTTGTTAAGTTAACAGGAGGAATGATAGAAACTATCCAAACATCCTCTACAGAGGATGGTGTGATATCTGGGTTAGGAAAACTGATATTGGAGAAGTAACTTCTAAAATAGGAGAAGATAGCTGAAAAGAGTAACCATTTCCAAAAAGTTTTGTGCAGTTGGAAAAGTACTGGGAGGTTGAGTCAATAAGCAGCGCATGAAGAAATGGGTTATCTGTTTTAGACATGCCTGTGCCATTTTGTAATATTGTGGTAAATACATGTCTTTCATTTTAAGATTACTCCAGTGGAAGAAAAGGCCAGTGTCATGCCCA
Organism: Catharus ustulatus; assembly: GCF_009819885.2. Taxonomy (NCBI): domain Eukaryota; kingdom Metazoa; phylum Chordata; class Aves; order Passeriformes; family Turdidae; genus Catharus; species Catharus ustulatus. Next base: position 83,894,295 of record NC_046222.1, on the reverse strand, counting down.
ACTCACTACACATTTTCAACGCCATAAGTGGAACTCCAACAAGCACAACAGTTCACGGGATGCCCAGTTCTTCTTCAGTTGCATGATTGTTTTGTAAAGGAAAGTATGTTTGTTTCTTTTCAAGTTTGTGGATTTGCTTCATTGTGTGCTAACTCAGGATGATCTTGAAGCTAAATGTTGGGCACATGCAAACTGCGTAGTTCATATGAATGTCTGAGCACACTTAGCAAATAGCAGCTACTGGTAGTAGTCTTTTAGGGTAAGGGAGGCGCACATATATATATTTTTTTTTATCTTGCTGGTAAAATTTAAAAGTGTTCACAATGTCATTGCAGAAGTGCGTGTTGGAAAATTATGAAGTTGAAGTTAGCTTCTGTTTTTTGTTAGAAAGTATTATTAAAATGAATTGCACATTACAAAAAAAAGTGTTGTGGGATGTAATTTTGCAGATATGTAACATTCAGGTGTTCTTTTTGTGTATGGCACATAGAGATTCCAAGTACAAGAACTATTTTGGGGCTAGACAGAGACACTAGTTTTTGGGGTTTAATGGAACTGACAATAGTAGTTTTTGTACCATTTGGCAAATTGTTGTGCTTTATTTTATACCTTGTTGCATTTTGGAGGTATGCGAGCTTAGATCTTACTAAACAACTAAATACAACCAAAGGTCTGTATTAATGAACACTGAGTTATACTAAAATATCAATAGTAGTAAATTGTTATGTACATATTGTTTGTTAATACAGTCCGTACAGTCTGTACATAAATGTATTACATTTCTAAACATTTTTTAATATTCATACCAGCTCTTACCATTCTGCTTTCAATTTATTTTGAAAATTTGCTCATTCCAAGTATATGCAGACTTTACAGTTCATTTATCCTTGTATATAAATAAGTGCAATATAAAGATGTATACAGTCTTTGCTATGTTAGGTTTATATGCAGTTATTAAAAGAAAGACCTTTTTTGCCAAAGCAATGGAGTATGTAATTGGTAATCATGGTTACTGTGGTAAATGGTGGTATAATTTAAAGCTTTTTCCATATTCTTATTCTTTTAAGACATTAATTTAGTAATTTTATATTTGGGGAAAATAAAGGTTTTTAATTTTATTTAACTGGAAGCACTGTCCTGCTGTAATTAAACATTCTGTACTACATCTATATTAAAAGGAAAAAGGTAGTTACTTTTCTTACTGTGTGCTGAGTTTTTTTGTTTTAGATTCATCCCTGACATTTGGGAAAAACAAAAACCTGATTTTAAAAAAAGCATCTTTTTGCATCCTGCGTATGAGATGCAGACACTTGTAGGTCTTATTTCATATTCCTTGTCAATAAAGGCAATTAAATTATTAGTTAAAGACATCAGTTTTGAATCCCTTACATTTGACTCTTTATAACTACTAGGAAGTCTTCAAAACTTTTCATCACATGGCAGTAGAAATCATCTTTTTCTTATGACATAAGGTTTGATGTCATTTTTCTATAGTGTAGTGTGAAACACATGTATTGCCTTTACTCATCAAAGTTTTTTTCTAAAGCAGCTCATCCTGGCAGTGAAATGCTGAATATACTCTGCTTTCTCTAACTGTGTTTTTGAAACAAAATTTCTGGTTGTTTAAAATTCTTGTCCTTGAGGAGGAAAAAAATCATACACTTCTAGACAGTGAACTCATAATGCTGTAAGAGGCAGACCCTTTTCTTCTCCTCTCCCCTAAATGCTTTGCAATTTTGTTTGTCTGTGGAAGTGAGTGTAGGAACACCTACCTCAAAAGGTATTTCATTACTGGGAGAATGTATCCTGTAAAGATGTCTTGCCATTCAGGAAGACTTCTGTATCCATGTATTAAGAGATATTGTGCATATCACTGTGGCTTCTTTCAATTTCCTCATTTTTTCTGACTTTTTCCACTTTGCCTTGGGAACAGAACTGATGGTTTCCCTTTTGCACTGAGATCTCAACTGGATGAAGACACATCTGATAACTAACCTATAAATGTATTACTATTCAGAATTGAATATGTATCTGTGTATGTGTATGTATAGATAGATGTACACACACATACCTAAATATATGTGTAACTTTTTTGCTGAACCTTGGCCTATGAAAAACAGCGAACTAGTTGACATTGCTGTAGGTTTACACGGGGTAAAATCATTAATCATTAATGATTAACGCATAAACGATGTGTCTATATACTTAATCTCTTGTGATGTATTTATGTGAAGGAGCACACCCTCTATTGTTTTAGCTTTATATATACCAAGATAATAGATGTGGGTGTTACCCTCCTGAATAATTCCTTCTGTACCAGCTTCCCTTCTGTATTGTTACTTCTGCAACTCGTAAATGAAGTATCCAATGTAGGTTAATGTATTTGTAAAGATTTGGTTCTCTGCAGGTTTTTGATTACAGTTAATTTTCTTCACAGTAGCTGGTATGGGTCTGTGTTTTGGATTTGTGCTGCAAACAGTGTTGATCACTCAGGGATGTTTCAGCTGTTGCTCAGCAGCACTTGCACAGAGTGAAGGCCTTTTCTGCCTCTCACCCCAGCAAGAGCAGGCTGGGGATGCACAAGGGGCTTGGAGGGGACAGCCAGGACAGCTGACCCCAACTGACCACAGGGATGTCCTGTACCATATAGGTGTCATGTGCAGCAATAAAAGCTGCAGAGAAAGTTTGCCAAAGCAGCACTTGCTCAGGGACTGGCTGGGCATTGATTAGCTACTGGCAAGCAATTGGGGGTGTTTTGCGTAATTTCTTGGTTTTGTTTTGTTTTTTACATATTAAATTGTCTGTATCTGGACCCACAAATGTTCTCACTTCTAGCCTTCTGACTGTGTCCCCTATCCTGCTGCATAGGATTGAGGGAGCAGCTGGGTGAAATTGAATTACAACAGTCCTGTTTTGGCACCCAGGGTCAGGGTTGACAAGTTTGAGATAACAAATTTGACCACAGCCTGTTATAGAAAGAACTGGTAATTATCTGTTTGACAGTTGTTGGTCACAGTGTTGATTTACTTGTTCACTATATTAGTTCATCTAATCACTGCCATGCTCCCTATTTTTTTTCCTGTACATCAAATTTGAGAGCTTGTTAAAGGCTGAGTTTGCAGTGTATCATTTGGTTGTGTTTTGCCTGGGAGAGCTATGATAAAAGAGTTGGCCTTGAGCCTAATCTGGTGTTTGGGCCCTGCATTGTTGCCTTCCTGCATTTTGGGAGCCATCTCATGAAGACAATGAACAATTACAGTAATTTCACGATTACAAGCCGCACTGACTATAAGCCACATCTCCGGGTGTTGGCAACATTTCGTTCTTTGTCCATACACAAGCCACACCCAATTTTAAGCCGCTCTGTCATTCGCAGCAAGGACCTGCGTCCAAATAGTAACAGAATCACGGCATGGCGGGGTTTACTGGCTCGGCTCGGGCTGTGCAGGCTCAGCCCGCTCAGGGCTGCTGACGGGGCCAGGGGGCCCAGCTCGGCGCTGCCGCTTGGCGGGGCCGCTCAGGGCCAGCCGCTGCTGCTGCCAGGCTCGCTCGCCCCGGCCCGGCTCTGCCCCACGGCGGCAGGCAGGGACGGAGCCCGCTGTCACCTGTTCCTGCTGCGGCAAGAGTGGATGGAGCCCACCGGCACCCACAGCAGCGGCGCAGGCGGGGAAGGAGCCCCCCTGCTCCTGCAGCGGCAGGCGGGGACGGAGCCTGCCTGCTCCTGCGGTGACGGCAGCAGGTGGGGGCGGGAGCCCCCCGCCTCCCCACCCAGCCACGAGGATGGCAGCACGGAGCCCCTGCCTCCCCCACCCCGCTCTGCCAGCGCAGAGCCAGCCTCCACCCGCTGCGCAACAGAGTAACCAATTTGTAACAATTTCGAAATCCTGGGTTTTACTGGCAGATGCTCGGCTCGGCATCTTGGCTGCACTTCCAGGGTTGGAAATGTCAGAAAATTTTTCACATATTAGCTGCTCCTGAGTGTAAGCTGCATTTCCGGGGTGGGAGCAAAATTTTAGTCAAAATGGTGCGGCTTGTATTAGTGAAATTACTGTAGATATTTTCCCTTTTCCAAGAACCACTTGGTGGATGAAACAAAGAATGGCACGTTCCCCTTCTTTTCCTGTGGGATAGATGTTTTCTCCCTTTTCACAGTAACTTCAGTATGTTGAATACCCTTTGGTAACTATAATATTCCTACTGGCATGTTTCAAGTATGTTTTTCCAGCTTTTCCTAAGGTTAATTCAAGAATATCACACAGGGCTATGTCCCAAGGCAGTATGGTCATGGGTAGCAAGGCATGTGGGAGGTGACAAGGACTGTCTGCAGGGAACAGGAAGCCAAGCCACAGGAACTGAGGGGGCAGGTTGGCCTTAAGGACACTGAAGATGAGGAGTTGTAGGGGCAAATGAAGGTGGACCTTTCCAATTCATACGCTTCAAAAGTCTTTTTTCAAGGTGCTGAGCATGCTGTTTTACTGTTGCCGCAGTCACATATGCAACAGCAGCTTGTAATAGGTCATGGGTGTCTCTGCAGTGGGGTCTGAGGATGGATATGGTAAGCAGTAAATGAAACTTAACAAAAAAGTTATAAATATTGTTTTAAATAGCATTTAAGTAAATAGAATTATTTCAAATAATTTAGATCAACCTGGCTCTTAATGAAAACACCTAGTCCAGTAAGTCAGGCAAGTTTTTTTTCTTATTCCCAGTTCCAATTATCTTTTATATCTTTATGAGAAGACTTCATTACATAGGAGGCATCTGAGTCACTATCTGTCATGAAAGTTAGCTGTTAAAATTTGTGAAGACTACTGTTTTGTGGTTTTTCAGAACTGAAAAATTCTGTATTTAATTGTGTTCAGAGTCCCAGAGATTCCTGGGGGATGAAACAAAGGAAAGCTTTGGTAGATAATGACAAAATTCAATTGTTTTTATGATATTTGTGGAAGTAACCATTTTAACATCTGTAAAATATTTTGATGGTGGTTTTTTTCTTTCTTAAGTATCATAGTGAATATACAATGAGTTATTTAGAAGCTTTTAGAATCTAAATGTCTTTTGGTCTCAATACAAATAATGAATTTAAATTTTATCTAGAGACTAAGCAGTATATCCCTTTCAAGTTAACTGTAGTAGATATTAGTGGTTTTTTCTGGCATGTTTTGCTTAAGAAGGAGTTTTGTAATTTCTTCTCTCAATGCAAAACTTGCAACTTTTTTTCTTCCTGCAAAAACAAGGTCTAATTGATATTAGTAAAATACCTTGGGAATGTTACACCTTGTTTAACTGTTCCATGTTTTAAATTATGAAAAAAGTACTGAGAGTTTTTCTAGCTGCATGGTTCTGTATTGCTGTTTGGATTATGCTATGAAAGATTAGCTGGAAATATGAAAAGAGGATGTTGAAGGAATTTAGGTAAATAACCTTTCATTGTGAATCCTTGGGACTTTTTTTTTATTTCTCTCTCTGTCCTGTTAGATTCATTGACACCAGGTACCTGAAAGCAAGTGTAGTTTCTTGGCATAGTGGTTTTTGTAGCTAGTGCTGTATAATCTGTTTATGTTTATCACGGTGATATCTGACTCTCAAAAATGTGAAAGTTTGATGTGACAAATTAAGATGGGGAACATGAATATTGTGAACCTAATTGGCAGATCTGCTGCTGAGATCTTCAAAACACATTCATCTCCCAAAATAAAAATTATTTTTAATTAGTTTTGTTTCAATTTAATATTTTAAGAATTGGTATGAGGTTTAAGCAGCTTTATAAAAAATATAATTTTCAAATTAATTGAAGTAACATGTCTGATTTTTTGCCAAGTGTATGAGGGAAAGCAGATGTCTACAAGTCTAGGACAATTATCAGACTTAATACAAGAAAGTGCTGGTAGCCACTGAATAAGTAAATTTAAGTTACCGTTTAATATTTGGGGGGGGGGGGGGGTGGGGGGAAGGATTCTGAAGCGTGGAAGAAGTCTGAGAAGAAAGTGGCTGCACCATTTTGCTCCTCCTGTCAAGATTATTAGCACCAAGATGGAAGTGAAACTTCTGATAGAGCTGGTAAGTACCCTGAGTTTTTTCAGTGGCATGGACTGTAAAAGGAAGAGACAAGAAGTTCCTAAGGATGTAACAGGTAACTGTAAGAAAAGGAGCTAAGTTCAGCCAAGTCATTGGTCATTCCATAACTCTCAAAAGTCCATGAACGTTGCTTGGGGAGAAACAAGTCCAGAGCTGTGTTTCATTTAGTGAAACTTTGGTAGCCACAGTAATCAATACTGTGTCAATCAATACCCATAGTAATCAATAACAAAGCACTAAGGGGACCAACGCCTTTTATACTTGGTGTTGAGAGATGGACGAATTGTCAGCATAACTGCTTAGACTTTTAAAGGCCTGTGACTGAAAAGAAAATCTCTTTTCATCAACAATAGCATGTTGAAGTGGGGTTTTTTTCAGATTGCTTAAAGCTTTTTTCTTTCATTGTTAGTGGTGTTGGACTCTTATTCTGCATCCATAATTTGAAACAGCTGAATATTTTCTCATCACAGTGTGCTAGGATAAAAAGTATGTATAAATAGTATGTATAGATACAAATACGTATTTCATATATGTATTTAGACGTATATATGTAAAAATACATTTATATCTATATAAATACACAATACACAATAAAGCCTTGAAAAGATTATTTGAATGTACATAGACAAATTATGTGATTGTGATTTTTTTTCTTTTTTTTTTTACTTATTTAGCTAAGAAAGATAAAATAGGGCAGGTGACGCCCTACATTAAAATTGTTTGTCACAGTTTTGGAGATAGTGATAATTCCAACATGCGGGAACTGAAACAGAAATGAAGGAATGCACGAGCTGGTAAAGCACAAGGCACCAAGGTGTTGGTTGGAAGAGCTGTGTTGTTAAAATGTGGTCTCAGAACTGGAAGATTAACTTGCCTTGCACATCTGCAGGGAAAAATTATTCACAGCCACAGTAGTAAAATATGGTTATAGAAAAGATGCAGATGAAATTAATGTGACAAAATCCAACTCAAGGCCAGAAGGAAAGGGAACTCGGTATTTATTTTAAACTTAACCAATTTCAGGCACTCATGTTGAATCTGATAGATTTCAGCCAGCTGTGTTTTCACACCCAGGTGCTCGCAAGCACCAAGAAGCCCAGATCAAAGCAGCCCCTCCAGGCAGATTGGAGGTCCCCTTGGGAGAAAAGGAGTGGTGACCCTTGAGCAAGTTCCATGTGTCTGGGCCTCTTCCTTGGCAGTGGAAAACTTGTTCATTGTGCTGGTTTGGGCTGACATGCAGTTAATTTTCTTCATAGTATCTGGCATGGGGTGTTTTTGATTTGTGCCCGATTGGTAACTCAGGGATGTTTCAGCTGTTGCTGAGCAGTGCTTGCACAGAGTGAAGGCCTCTTCTGCTCTGAGCCCACCAGGGAGCAGGCTGGGGGTACACAGGGAGCTGGGAGGAGGGGACACAGCTGGGACAGCTGATCCCAAATGACCATAGGGACAGCCCACACAATATGATATTGAGCTCAGGAATTGATCTGGAGGGGAGAGAGGTCAGCCAGAGCAGCAGTTGCTTGGGGACTGGCTGGGCATCTGTCACTGATGAGCAATTAGGCTTTTGGCAACACTTTTCCTGATTTAGGGCTTTTTTATCTTTGCTTGCCTTTTTTTAGCTCCTTTTTTTCTTTCTGTTTGTTTTTGTTTGAAGGGGGGCGTAGAGGTGGTTTGATCTTTTGTTTCATTTGCTAAATTACGTTTATCTCAACCCCACAAGTGTTTGCACTTTCACCCTTCCAGTTCCCTCCCCTATCCCACTGGGAGGGGGATGAGCGCGTGCCTGTGTGGCGCTGCCTGCCAGGGTTAAACACCACGTAAAGATACCAGGTATTTGCATCCTTCAGCTAGTAAAGGTGATGTTCCATCATAATCTTGCTTGCCTCATCACCCATAAATTGTAGGGAAGGTTGTTACCTGTGTGTGTTTTCTAATTTCAGTACTTTTATGGCCTTTTTCCACGCTAGGGAAAGAAGCATCAGGCACACATCATGCTGGAACTCTGCTGCCATCCTCTTACTATCAGACCACGGGTCCTCTGCTGAGAAATTATCCTGCCATGGCCTTATCAGAGTCAGGCCTCCTGATCTTGATGTAAACAGCACATTCCTCAGCATTTACTGGTTTAATTGCTGTTAGTCATGTCCTCAGTTATCAATTTGTGCTGTTCCTTGAAACTGCTGCTGCTTGTGCTTTTAATAAATAATTCTTGCTCATGTTTCGTTCAAGCCATTCTTGGTATCTCTGTTTCAGCTCCCTGGAGCAGTGTGACTTGGGTAGGCCTTTATAACAGAGCTGTGTCCACATGTTGAAGGGCAGCCTGGCAAATGTGTTTAGACACCATTGATGGAGTCTTTCTACAAGCCTTCCCAAATATATTGGTGTCATAGTAGTACTATTCAACATTTTCACTGGTGTTCCAGAAACAAATGTGACAAAATCCTGCCTATTTAAATTGTATGAAAAATAAGGTCAGTCTCTTTTGTTTTGATTGCACCATACCTTTAAATATATTGTGCTAGTGTCTCTTGCTAGTGTTATCACCTACAAAGTTGTGCTTCTAGGAACAGGAAAAGAGCTTAAATGTACACATTATGTCTTGGTAAATAGCACCAGTGAAATGGATTTAAGGAATCTTCTGAACGTGGAGCTTCCCATAAACAAACTCCTAATGTAATTCTGTGGCAAAGAGAACTACTGCAGCAAGTGGATGTAAATAGAATGTGTTGTGCTGGTGTTATCCCCTGTCCTACAGAACCTGTGAAATCACTGTTAAACCACTCTGTTACTAGGTCAACACTGGGGCTGAGGTTTTAAAATGTTGTACCGAAGAATTTATATAAGAGCCACAAAAATCCATTCTCAAGGAATATGTGGTAGGAGATCTGGGGGACAGCACTTCAACTTACCAAGTAGAAATTTGAGGAGTGTAGAACCCAAAACCAGTTTTTTCTAAGTGAATAGAGAATGCTGTGAGGCTTTTTCAGTTTGGTTGAGGAAGACATAATAGAGTTTGGATACGGAAGCAAGGCAAATTCAGATTAAAAATTCAAATTAGATTCTTAATCCCTGTCAACAACTACATGAAGCGCTATGAACAGTGCTGAATTCCAAAGGCATTGATGCAGTGTTGTTCAATTACAATTTTATTTCAGGTATTTTTTTTTATTTCAGGTATTTATTTCTGAACCTGTGGTTCAGAGTTAACGGTCTCTCTTAGGTCTGAGTGCTGAAACCAAAACTTGAAATCCTGAAATCATTAGCTGTCTTAAGAAGTAACTAATGTTAGTTACTGTTAACCTGTTCTGTTTCATGGGTATTTTATAACAATGATCTGGAAAAAACAGAGGAATGCAGTACGTAACATGATAATTTTTGAAAGTGGTCTTCTTGTTGACTGAGTTTTGACTCAGGACAGCACATGGGTACTTACCACAAGACTTGTGCTCAACAGCCAGAATTCAGCCTGGCATTAATGACAGCAGAAACTTGTACCACAAGCAGTGGTGAAGCAGTTTCTAGGCAGCTATTTCCTAATATTTCTAGTGTTTGAACTGATTTGAAATTTATAAATGCCAAAGTTCCTGGGATGATTCTTTGAGAGAACAGTGTCTTGCAGTGTTCTAGAACTTCAATCTTGCTTGTTTTCTCTGCCTCCGCTTTTCAGGTAGCAATGAGAAACTTTATCTCAGTTTTGGATGGTACTTACCAGCTTCTACAAGACAGGTATGTCATTTGGTCCATGCAGCGTGAAAGTTGCATTTTGTCTCATCCTGTTAAAAGCAACAAAGTCCTGGGCTGAAATTCTTAGAAGCTGGAATTCCTTAACTGAATTTCATCCATGATGTGTCTTGTGTCCTGATTTGTCATTTTTAAACTGTTCAACTTCATATAGCCATTTAATGATGTCCTGGGAATGGCTGCAAGTTCTTGTAGCTGTTTTTGTTCTGGCTCAAGTTCCAGATATGTGACTGGGGCTGTACTGCAAACTGAGTTCATTTTAGTTAATAAGCATGTGACAAAATTTGCAGTAAACTTTGTTGTCTTCTTTAATTGTAAAAGTTGTTTATCGAGATGTGGTCTTCCTGGAGCTTGTAAGTCTTTAATTTTGGCTTTTTTTTTTCTCTTCTACCAAATTGCAAGTCAAGTACACATGACATTACATCAGAGTTATTTGTCAAACAGTTACATATTTGATAGAAAGCATTTCAGTTCAACTTAACACCATTTGCTTAATCAATTTATTTTGTACATTTTAATTATTTTTTATTCATTTCACTTAAGACTAAAATGAATCAGTTTAACTCTATCCTAAGATAATTATATCACTATATGTAAATTAAGACATGAACAGATCTCCCTCCTTTCCTAGCATGGTGTGTTATATTGCCACTGAAGTTTACAAATTCCTGCCCAAAACCTGTGCACTAAATTGCTCTTTCCCTTTTTTATATATTGCATGCAATTTATATATAAAGTTGTCATCAGAACCATTTTTCAGGTCCTATATTTAGGAATAACAGATATATATTTTATTTATGTATTGGCAATAGTAGCATCTTGCTATCACACAATATTCTGAGTTGGAAGAAACTCACAAGGATCATAAGAGGGATCATCCAGCTTCCTGACCTTTCCTCAGGCCTGGCTTCTCCTTTACTGAAACCTTAATTCTTTAAAAGCTCTTTGCTAGGAGGACTGAAACACTACATAAAAGATTGCCTGGGTTTCATCATCTCTGTTTCTTCTGTCTATTTTAGTTACCAGATAAGTCAAACTGATGTTAAAAAACCCCAAATAGTGAGGTACTACAGTGAAAGTTAAGTGGCACCTCTGTATCCCAAATAGTTTCAAACACAGTTAATATGACTCCAGCTTCACCCCGATACAAAATGTGGCAGCACCTGTTAGGAGGATGTGGCAATGGTTTCATACTGTACAGCTGCATTGCATAACAGCAGGAGTGAAAAATACATATTTAATCATGAGAAGGAAAAGATAAGTCAGGTGCAATGTGTCTCTTCTAACTGAACTGACCTTTCCACCTGGCTTTTGAGCCTGCTCACTTTCAGCAGCCTGGCTGCTCACATGTTTTTGGTTCTATCTTTATCATTGCTCCCTTTGCATAAAGCACACTGATCTTTGTCCTTACCAGTCCATCTGCAAGGCCAAGTCTCTGAACACTCCTTTTTGGCCATTTTTCATTCTTTTCAGATCTGGTGGCATTCCAGGGAGAGGAAAAAAAAGGTAGTTTTTTCCCTGTGGATATGCCATTTAGCCAAAGTTCTTCTCTATGTTCCGCTGCTCTTTCAAAGCCTGTGTGAGTAGTGTTGATGTTCAAACAATAGGCATGGTCAGCACCAGACAAAACATCTTGATATGTCATAGTTCAGCTCATTGTGTTTGAGCTAGACACAAATATGTTGAACTGTGCACTTGTACTACAATGGTGTCCTAAATCTCACCTCAATCCATTCTGAACATGGCATCTTGCACCAGAGATGTGTCCTCCTGTTTAGTAATAACCCCATGCAGCAAATGCGGGTGTTAGTGAGGATCCTTGGTGGGACAGCATCCATCTCTGCACAAGATTTCTGAACATACTGGGTTCTTTTCTGTAGGCAGTATTTGCCCTAAAAAAACATCTGGGGTCTCAGCTGAGTGCAATTGCACACTTTTTTCCTGGAAAGGTTAGTTTGCCTTCACAGGAACTCATCAAGGGTTACTGGATGGAGTATTTCCAGCCCCAGGCAGATACCCAGCATCAGCTGTTACCAAGTGAAACGTAAAGGAAAAGGTCAGTGTGAATATTAACAAATCCAACTGTGGCTGAGAAGCAGTGTTAGAAGTTTGAGTTATCTGATAGCAGAAAGTAGGTCATTTCAGTAGAATGCAGGAACTGCTCATCGTCTCCAGGAACTGTAAGTGAACAGATATGGGAGCAAGAGGAGGATACTTTGTCCTTTGACCATATTTTCTCATTCCCCTTTTAAGAATGTTCTCAAAGCCTGAATAAAATCAGTTTCACTATGAGGCTTAATCTATCTGTGGATACGTCTATTTGGGACACACCAGTAAGTAATAGAAAGGTGGCAATAGAGAAGCAATGTGATTTAGGTAGAAAGGAAATTGCAAAGTACAAAACAATTCAATATGTACACTGCAATGAAAAAGGCATTTCTGTTTCTTATGGAGAGAATGCAGATAAACCCTTTCTGCTTGGACATACTTGATTTTTTTACCATAAGCAAAAGAGAGGTATTGCAGGACTTGGTAAAGAAAGCACTTCTGATCAATATTATATTAGTCAAGAAGTATTTTTAAATGTCGTAGAGACTGCTATTAATAAAGCACTGGTTTCTTGTAACAATATACAAGATTAAATATGTGATTTTAAAGTTTTTAACTCCAATATTGAAACAGATAAATGTGGGCCCTATTCTAGTATTTGCTTTGTCTGATGGATAAGTATTTGCTTTGGATGGATAAGCCTGGATTGACTTCTGATACACGAAGTACCAGTTCTCAGCCGCTCCTGTTCAAGCAATTTCAGAAGCAGATGCTACGTTTGTTCTCTGGAAGATGATTTTACAGCCTATTACTAAAATGTTCAAAGGTCTGAAGCCTTTCAATAATAACAAGCCCATCCATTTTAGGCTACTTTTATATGAGCTTTTACCTAGAACTAGCTAGGAGTATTTTAAACAGCTTTGCTTTTGACCAAATGTAATTGCTTGTTCATGGAAGAAAGCACTACATTGCAGTCTAATCTGTTCTGCATCAGTTTCCAAACAAATGAAAATTAGAGCAATTAATTCTGCTTGCATGCCCTTCCCCTCTTTTGTTTTTTTTTTTCCTTTTGCTTTTCATTATAGATTATAGGGAAAGATTGCTTTTCTTTTGCCTTGTGCAAGGACTCCTTCTGTTATAGAAAATGTTTCCTGTATATGTAGTGTAGCTGTTCGCTGGGTTGAGCAATTTGAAATCTTTCTTTTACAAGGTTTTCATGTAGCATGTGTGGGATCACAATGTGCTAACTGATGATCTCATTATGCAGATTTAATATTTTAGAATGCAAGGTATCATCATATTATATAGCTTTTTTAGGGTAAAGAAGTAAAAATTTTAAGTGTGAAAATCTGATTAATATCTGCAAAGATTCGTGGCTGTTCTGTCTTTACAGATGGAAAAGTTTGGACAATTCACTGAAGTGTCAGTGTGTTGATAGCAAAGAAAGAAATAGCAAAGCTGTGAGTTCTGAATCCCTGTTCTCATCCCATTAGGCCTGTTACTGTCTGATTAATAACAGCTCTTTCTGTAAAACCTGTTCATTTATAAAAATGCACAGTAAAAAAACTACACACTCTGCAAACTTTGACAGCTCAGAAAACAGTGAAAATTAAGACTTGCTCAATATATGGAACAAGATATAACCTTTGATTTGGCAGCATATGATCTTTAAACATTTAAACTACTATAAAAATAGTGGTAGGCTTTGTGATAATTTCCCTCTCCATACCTAGCAGCCATGCTTACCAGAAGAGCCCTGAGCTCAGTTTTGTGCCTCTTGCTACAGTGAAGATATTGAGGTGCTGGAGTGCTTCCACAGAAGGACAACAGAGCTGGTGAAGGGTCTGAAACCTACAGTAATTTCACGAATACAAGCCGCACCAATTTGACTAAGATTTTGCTCCTAAACCGTAAATGCGGCTAATAATCAGGAGCGGCTAATACAACCTCAGAAGTGCCTGCCAGAGTGCTGAGCCGAGCAGCTGCAAAGTCGGCATTTTGCGATTGTTACAAATCGCTACTCTGTTGCACCGCGGGTGGAGCCTGGCTCCCTGCAGGCAGCACGGGGGGCGGGGAGAGAGGCGGGAGAGCTCTCTTTCCTCCTCTGCCACAGCCCAGGGGAGAGACGGGGGGGACCCGGGCCGCCCCTACCGCGGCCCGGGGAGGGGGGGGAAGCCTGCGCCGCCATTGCTGCGGCCCGGGGAGGGGGGGAGAAGCCCGTGCCGCCATTGCTGCGGCCCGGGGAGGGGGGGAGAAGCGCGCGCTGCCATTGCTGCGGCTCGGGGAGCCGACGGGAGCCCCGCGCAAGCCATTGCTGTGGCCCGGGGAGCCGACGGGAGCCCCGCGCAGCCATTGCTGTGGCCCGGGAAGCCGACGGGAGCCTCGTGCAGCCATTGCCGTGGCTCGGGGAGCCGACGGGGTGCTTTGTCCCCGCCCGCCGCCGTCGCGGCAGGAGCGGGGAAACTCCGTCCCTGCCCGCCGCCGGCGCCACGGGCGCGGGAGAGCTCCGTCCCCGCCCGCCGCCACTGCCGTAGGAGCAGGGGAAGCTCCGTCCCTGCCTGCCACCGCAGGGCAGCGCCGACCCGGGGTGACCGAGCCCAGTGGCAGCGGCGGGTGGCCCCAAGCTGCAGCACCGGGCTGGCCCACCTGGCCCCGTCAGCGGCCCCTAGCGGGCCGAGCCTGCACAGCCTTAGCTCAGCCAGTAAACCCCGCCCTCCCGCGGTTCTGTTACTAGTTGCACGCGGGTCCTCGCTGCGAACAACAGAGCGGCTTATATTCGGGTGCGGCTTATCTATGGACAAAAACCGAAATGTTTGCCAACACCCAGAGATGCGGCTTATAATCAGTGCGGCTTGTATTCGTGAATTTACTGTATATCCCATGAGGAGTGGAGGAGGGTTGTGGGATTACTTATTCTGGAGAAAAGGAGGCTCAGGGGGAACCTTCCCACTTCCTACAACTACCTGACAGGAGGTTGTAGCAAGGTGGGGGCAGTCTCTTCTCCCAGGTAACAGGTGACAGGAGGAAATAGTCTCAAGTTGCAACAGGGCAGGTTTAGACTGAATATTAGGAAAAATTTCTTCACTGAAAGGGCTGCAACACATTGGAACAGGCAGCCCAGGGAAGTGGTTGAGTCACTGTCCCTGAAGGTATTTTAAAGATGGGTAGATTCTCTGATTCTAAGAAGTAGAAACTGCAATAGCTCAGTCATGTAATGCCCTTTATTCTCCTTCCCACTGCAAAAGGATTTTAAGCAGAAAGTGAGAGATGCACTTTGTTTTTAAATCATATGAGAGGCGGAGGGAGAAACAAAGAGAGAAAGACCCACTGGTGGAAAGGAACCCATCTACCAGGATTACGGTTCTTTAAAACATCTGAAAAGAAATGTTTCCAGCCTGAGCTGCCAAAATTCGAGTCTGCTCGCTCTTTTCAGGATAGCTTTCAGCACCGTAATTGCAGTCATTGTCATTACAGAACTAAAATTTCTGTGTTGCTGATGCTACTTTTTTTGATGAGGAATGTGCTACAAGGCCATACACAATCATTTGTTGGTATCTCCAGGAGATGTTTCTGACAAAGGGAATGTGTCTCAACACATATGAATAAACATGTGCTTAAAAGAAAGAAATGGCTGGGTGTATTCCAACATTATCCACCCTGCTCTTTCTGAGCAGGAAGAAGCCCAACATTCTGAGGAGCAGTCAATAATCCCCCAGGCTTTGCTTTTGTCCTGACATGAAAATATTCTTATGGAATGTGTTCAGATATCAGTGGGGTTTCTTCTGCAATTCACACACCAAAGTTTTCAGCCTAAGAAGTGTATTAATCTGACTGTATTTACAAAGCTATTTGTAGGTAGAGGCTGGAAAAACTGTTGGTACTCTTTGGCCCTTACAATTGGGTTCCCAAAGAAAAAACACAATTGCTGAAATACCTAAAATAAACACAATTCACAATTTATCTTTAGAAAAAGTACTAACTTTCACAGTAACATTCTTAATGAATTCCTAAAAAAAACATTTCCCTGTCATTAGGTATATTCCCTGTAATTCTGCATAACAGCATTGCTCAATGGGAATATGCTGCACCTCAACTCTCTCGTTCCTCCTGGAAGACAGTTTCCTGTTCCTTGGAAAGTTTTATTATGGTGAGGGAAGCAGCAAGTGACCCAGCAACATGTTATGCTTACAAACAGATTATTTATGTGCTGCAGTTTCAGCTTATGAAATATATTATGTAATTTCAGGTGGTTTATGTACTGTCATATTGTAACCTTTGTATTGAATGCTTTTTACCCAGATGCCTTTGCAAGAAGGAAAAAGCTGCTGTTGGTTGGGTTTCTGTTGCTGTGGTTTGGGATTTCTTTTGGTTTTTTTTTTTTTCTTTTCAAAATCTCCCACTCTGCTAAAAGGAAAATGGGTTGACCTGTTGGATTTGTTTACACTTCCTGCAAAGTAATAGCAGATCTTGGGCTTTCTGAGTGTGAGAAGGTAAGAGGACCTCCCTGTTCTAGAAGCTGGCAGAACAAAGTAATTGGATTGTGTTGTGGTGCTTATTGGGAATCCATTGCTCAGGAGTGTCAAGAAAAAAGAAAGTAAGAATATAATTACATAGATCAATCCTAACACATCTTTTTGCTAATTTGGGCAAATAACACAAAAATAAGGAGACTACCTAGAGAAGGTTAGAAGTGCTACTGAAAAAGACCAAAGAGAAGTAGAGAGTCAGGGAAGCACTCAGGGGTACTGCAGTGTACAGGTGAATTAATCCAATTGAGCCCTGGATGCTGTGATCTTTCAACAGCAATAGAACGGACCAAGATTTCTAAGTTGAAATACAAAAATTGGCTTCATAGAGACTTTGAGAGAACAGCGAGATAAATGAATCTGTTAAAATCCAATTGCACATTAAATTCTGCCAGATACTGCTGTTAAAGTTTTCATTTAAATCTGAACAATACCCAGGACAGGTCTGGGTACTGAAAAAAAGGAAGCTTTGTAACCTGTGGTGAAAATATGAACATGTAAATAACCTGAAAATCCGTTTCAGGAGGAATGAGTCCATCTGCAAACTTGTGACAGGGCTTCAGCACGTAGACAGTGTCAGCTCTTGTCTTCAGCTGCAGAATTTCCACACTGGAAAATGTGTCTCTAGAAAATTATATGATCTTGTCCTGTTTCCTGAACTCCAAAGATGTTATTTCCATGGTGGACATTGGTGTCATCTGAAGTCAGGTATGCTTTGTACATCAGTGCTGCCTCCCCTACCCAAAAAATTATGTATCCCAACATCAAAGGATGTTACGATGCTTTCCCTTGAAAATGTGAGCATCCAATCTTGAAAGATGATTTATTCGGGGGTGGTGTGAGGGTATGTGAGTGTGTTTGGTGCATCACTTGAAAATAATACCTTAAGTATCTTCACAAGTTAAATACCAATCTCACATCAGTTCCTAAATATTGTGTCAGTTTAACTCCATTCTTTTAACATCTGCTTGAGTCAAAACACAGATTGGTCAAGAGATGACACTTGTACTTTCGTCGTCCAGTCAACAACATGATTCATGTTGTAGGGCTGGTTGCATAAGCTGACAAGATAATCCAGCTAGCTCTACCTAGCAGCTGCTGTGTTGCTGAAACTCTCATGTGCTTTCCTTATGAAAAAAAGCTGAACACAACTCAGCTAAAAACATGCTAGAACTGAAACTTCAGCAGACACAATGCAACGAGAAGATAAAAAGTTCACTTGAAAATGTCAGATCTCACAACACAGATCTGAAGTTTTAGAAGAATAGCAATGTGGCAGTACAAAGGAAAAAAACTGTTGGAGAAATGTTTGGATGGTTTCAAGATGCTTTGAACAACATTCAGCATCCTTGCACTGCCTTAGGTGAGAGAGGGTGATACTGTGTGTCAGGCAAATTCAAATTTAACATGAAGAAAAGTAGAGGTACATAATTTGGAATACAAAAAAGCTTTCACCACCCAGCACCTAGCTCGGGTGAAGGATACTCATACACTCGTTGTTTTTTTGTTTTTTTTTTAATACAGTCACACACTTCAAGGGTAGAAACAGGTGCTTATCTGTAGCAGAAAGGAGTATGTAAAGGTTTTGAATCAGGAGCTCTTTTGTTCTGCCCTACTTCCCTTGCCAGCTGCCCTTAATACTTATGCTAACACTCCTATTTATCTACCCCACATACCTGCTGGGAGTGCCCTCCCTGGGCAGGGAGAATCTCCCAGCCTCAGAGATGGGTTGCCCAACATCTGACCGTAAATCAACATCAAATCTGGGATTACTGCGTGTGTTTCTGTTCTCCTTGTCTCACGCATTGTGAAGGCACAACACAGGGAGCGCTCTGCATTTGGCTGTGCCTGTGGTACAAAGACAGGCTGAAGGCTGGATCCACAAAGGCCTTTCAGAACTGGAAGGGATGGTCACATCTCTAAGTCCAAAGTGAAGATTTTTAATACCTCCTTGCAACTGTCAGCTAAGGCAGGTTTCCATACAGACCTGCTTTTCCAGAACCAAGGTTCCGTATTAAATCCAGGCTTTGCACAAAAGATCCCGTTCAGATTCCCCAAGGGGAAAACCCATGGAAGGAAACACCAGAAAAGGTGTTGCCAGGATGGAGATGGATATAAAGAGAACTGGACAAGGAATAAATCTGGCTCTACCAAGGAAACAATGTTATCAGAATAAATGAAGGGGAAACAGAACAATCAGTGTTATCAACATGAAGTTATGTTTTCGGGAAAAATAAAAGGAACAAACCCACATCTTGGCAGGAGTGACTTCACAATGTATTGTTTACCATTAACTCATTAGGTCTACATCTGCCATATTAGTTAACTTTGCATGTTGTCACAGGCACTGGTAACAAGCCAAAGACTTTTGCCATCAGTCTGGGGCAGCTCCAGGTAAATAGAGTTCACTTATTTACTTTATTTAGGTACAAGTCTGCACTCCAGTTCCCGCTCCCTTGCTTTATCCTCCGCCCATGTTCAGTGTGTGTACATAAAGATGTGCCAGAGAAGCCAAGTCCCTTGTGGGCCTCAGCACATGAGCTCTTATACTTTTTCTGAAGATGATTACTTTGAATGCTGCTGAGCTGGGCTGGCAGGCTGGGTTGGTAGAAACCTCTTTGCATATTCCTGATCTGGTTTAGCAAACTCCTGAAGAAGCAAGTCCATATGTTTTGGGCTCAGAGTTGCTCCTTGCACACAAATTGAGTGAGCATCTCAAATACAAACTATGTCACTATGTGTGCATGCCCAGTAGCTGGACTTCTGCTTCTTGGAAGCACCTGAACTGCTGCAGACCCCCTCTCAGAGACCCCTGGTGCCCTCCTTCCCAGCAGTCCTCATCTCCTCCAGACCATCCTACCTATTATTTGCTCTGCCAGCAGAACATGACACAGTTCGTGAGAAAAGTTTGAGCAAACAAATCACTTTTTCCCTTGAGATTCCCTATCTGAAAAGCAGGAATGAACTTTTCTTGAAAGGATGTATAATCTTGGGAGGAGTGGTTACTGGGAAGTGACAAGTGTTAGTGTTTGGCTACTACTGTCATGAAAGACAAATGGATTTGGTTGTAGAGCAAGATCCATTAGCGTTTGTTTAGAACGAATTAATTTACAGCTTCACTCAGTTTGCACCATCCCATGCAATACTGGGTATCCCATGACAAGCTGCGCATCCCTGCAAATTCTTTATCCTTATTACAATTCTTCCACTCTAAAAAAATTGAGTCAAAAATATCTATGAATATTTATAAATCACACATAATCTGAACAGATAGTAATTTGCCCTAATTTTCTTTAAAATACTTCAATCATAATTCAGGTTATTAGTCCTTCAATAATGAATAGTTGTTATCAACTCTTCCATGTTATGGACTCACCTCACCAGCTCCTCTGAAATGACTGTGTTCTTCCTTCCTAGGAGATGCAAGAAAACAATCTTACAGACTAAGCTACAACCTTTACTGAGCAATATGTGGAATATGTGTCCTTTCACAGCCAAGAACACAGCTGAGAGGTTCCTGCAAAAATTCCTGATGGTAACATTTTGACATGGATGGTGGAAGAGCCATTAAAGAGACCTGTGCTGCTGGACCTCCAGCTATCTAAGAAAGAAGGACTGGTTTGGGATTTGAGAGCTGGGAATAGCCTTGATTGTGGCAACCATGAGATGGTGGAGTTCAGGATCTTGTGTGGAAGAAGCAGGACAGTATTCTATTACACCTTGAAAATATACTTCTGTGGGTTCAAAGATTTGTAGAAAAAAGAAAAAATGTATTTCTGCATTTTTGTTTGCTGAGTATTTAACAGCCCTGCTGTGTTCAGTGTTCTCCTAGAAAGGGAGACTCACTGGGAAACTTAAATCCTCTGAGAACAAATTCTGTCCCTTCAACAAATACAACCATAAAATAGCCCCACAGAGATCATCCGAGATGCCTGTGGC
Organism: Catharus ustulatus; assembly: GCF_009819885.2. Lineage (NCBI taxonomy): Eukaryota > Metazoa > Chordata > Aves > Passeriformes > Turdidae > Catharus > Catharus ustulatus. The sequence goes on along the minus strand of NC_046222.1, from coordinate 83,873,962 downwards.
ATCCGCTTACTGAAGGACAGTAGAAGCCAATCCACCTCAGAAACAGCTGTGAAGCAATTGTGTGCACTTTTATCTCTCCCTGTGGGACAAATTAAAATGTGTACTCATCAGGGTGAATTCTTTGTGGATTAATAGAGACCTTAAATATTGAAAGATAAGTGAGTGAAAGCCAGGGGAAGCAGACAAGTTCATTTATCCCAAATTTTTGAGAAAATTGTTGTTTTACCTTAATTTCCAAATTCCACTTTTATGTTGCTATCTAGAAAGAAACATCAAGGGCCTAGTCTTTGTTTCACCAAATGCATAGGTCTATATAAGATGTGCCTGGGAACTAACCTTTTATCGCCACTGGTCATGCAATGGGAAGTTTTCCATTATTCAGGAAAGAAGTGACATCTTTAATTATTTTCTTTAACAGAAAATGGTTGTAAGATCTCAATTATTTCTGTAGCTGAATGAGCCATCAGAGTTTTCAGAATTCTTTGCTGCATTACAGATTGCTTATTTTGCTGGAGTAACCATAATAGAGAAATGCAACACTGCCTGTTCTATGTGGCCATATATGTATATCCCACTGAGAAGTGATACATGACTAGCATCAGCTGTGTCAGTGGAGCTTATACAGCAAGATTGATGTTTCTTACTGGAAAACTTGCTATAAATATAGCTATAACCACCTACTCATGTTTTATCTTAAGAATTTATTTACAGTCATGGCTACAGGTAACTGCCAAGAGGCTAGAGCTCCTTTGGGTAGATGACCCCCATATAGTTACAATTTAAGAAATCCGGGTTCAGCTGTAGCTCTGTATCACCAATCAGAACAGCCTTCTTTAGCAGTTGAAGTGCTGACTGTAGATATTCCAAATTACAGTGCTTTGCAATGCTTGTTTGATTTGTACCCTAGACAAAATGAACCTGTTCAGCAGCCAGGTAATTATTAAGTGCATGCCATAGAAAATGCTATTGGATTGGTTGCATAAGCTAGAGTGTACCACTGTATCTTCAAGCCTCAATTTCAGAAAATTCTTTTTTAGCAATGTCTGTTAATATTTGACTGTTTCTGCATTCTGACTTCATTCAAGTCTTAGTAACGTAGCTTTCCTTACCTACTCTTCTCATCAGCCTTGCATGCTGGCTCTTCTTCTCGTTCTAAACTTCTCATCCATTTATTTCATGTACATGCCTCAGTAAGGTGCATGCATGAAACATGCATCATGTTGTATTGATGTGCATTCTCCCAGCCTTCCCTATGGCTTGGTGGCACAAATGGCACACGGGACAGACGTCTGCTGCAGATTGACCAAATGATGAGCAAAGTGGGTCATAGAAACATAGACTCACAGAATGGTTTGGGTTGGAAAGGACCTGAAAGTTCTTCTAGCTCCAATGCCCTGCTTTGGGCAGGGACACCTTCCACTAGACCAGATTGCTCGAAGCCCCATCCAGCCTGGCCTTGAACACTTCCAAGGATGCATCCACATCTCCTCTGGACAAGTTCTCAGGTGCATCAGTCCATGGGAACTGAGGTCAGAGATCATTAGAAACCGGACGCAGCAGCAGTCTAGGAAATCTGTTTCCTTGGCTCGAGAGGAAGGAGCAAGACAGAAAACTGCCCTCCACCCAGCGTGTATTCCGCTTAGTTGCTTACTAAGTTTTCCATCACGCCGTTGCCGTCAGAGGGACAGCGCGGAGCTGCCAGCGCTGCACAGCGCTCGGTTCAGCGGATGGCACAGCTCGGTGCTCCTGGCGGCCGGAGGGCGAAGCCAGTCCCGAGCAGCAGGTGCCAGCCCTCCTTGGCAGCCGCACGGGGAGCGGGGAGGAGCGCTGGAGCTCCCCGGGCCATCGCGGCGGGTCAAGGCCAGGTGAGCCCGGGATGGCTCCGGCTCCCCGGCGGCAGCGACCCGCTCCCCGCCCCGACACCTGCGCGGCGCCGCCCCGCAGCACCCGCGGCCAGGCGGGGCCCCGCCGCCGCCCTTAAAGCCCGGCCGCCCCCGGCAGCTTCCCTCCCTCTTTCCCTGCCTTCTGAGCCTTCCAGCCCCGGGGCTCCGGCGGGACCGCGCCGCCGACATGGGTAGGTGTGGCGGTGCGGGACGGGTGGCGGTGCCCGGGATGCCGCCCGGAGGAGCATCCCTCCAGCAGCTTCCCTTCGAGCCGGGGGATGCGAGGGTGACCGCGCCGGGCTGTGAGCTGACAGCGTGGCCAAGGGTCTCGTCCGCCCACGGCTGGCTCTGCTGCTCGGTGTCGGTCTTGACACCCTGGGTACCCTTGGGTCTCCACTCTTCCCCGGGGCAGCTCTTCCTCTGTCATCGCGATATCCTGGTTTATACGATTCTGCCTTGAAACCCGAGTGAGAGCCGAGAGCTGGTGCCTCTATAAGCGCTGTGAGCAGAGCCCCTGGCCGGTGACGTTTATCCTACGCTACACATTTAAGGCATGTGGAACTTGAGATCCGAGCACGAGTTAAATACGGTGTTTCTTGCAGATGTTAGATAATGCTTTTTCATCGAGAGTGTTTGCCTAGGGTTGACCTAGTGTTTTTAAAATACATAGATACTGGAAGATTCAGATAAGGGCAGAACCAATTTATCTAATAAATCCTGCAGGTTTTTTCCTGTATAAACAGGAACATTGAGTAGTAATGATACAAGAACTATTTTTTGTGATGTATCTCTCAGTTTTCTCTTGTTGGACCTTTGATCCTGCAGTGTCTGACTATATTGGTGTCTCATAGCATGAAGTTCCTGGGCAGAAAAATCCTTGTCTCACACAGGGAAGGAACCTGAAATGTCCACCCTCCACCCCAAAAAGAAACCTACCCAAGAAAGTGCCATTGCATCTTCAGCAAGCAAATCTGTCTTCTGAGGACAAGCAACTGTAGTGATGAGGAGGCAGGACATGCCAATGCTGCTGCCAGGTGTCTTGCTGGCTTGGGCAGACAACCAGGAAAATGGTGATAGCTCTGTGTAGAGAAAGAGATGGGATGCAGCTGTGCCTGCTCATTTAATATCAGGCTTGCTGCTTTATAGATTTGCTTGGATAGTTTCTGTATTGGTGCTTTTCTGGAATAGCAAGGTGTGAAGCAGGGACTCCTAGAGGGGGATGTCCTGAAGTAGCAGCATCCTTGTGAAGGTGCTGTAGGGCTGCTCCAGGGACCAGAGGCAATAGGCTTATCTGTACCCCAGGCCAGGTGTCAGGACTCCAGGCTTGCTCTGGAGCCAGAAACATCTCAGGTGACAGTATGGGTGTGTACAGATTTATTGTGGCCATGGACTGGAAGCATTTCATCCAGGCTGAGTTGCTGTATGGCTGCATGGAGCAAGGCAATGTGCTCTCTGTATGTATTATAAAAAACTGTCAGTGTGATGCACGTGTGCTGGAAAGGCCAACAAGTGGAAATAACCAAGGAGCTGATATGAAGGTGGGCTATTGCTGACACCTCAGTATCCTTCGGTGTATCTGCTCACGTGGGCTGTGGAAGGGACATTGCCAATAACTTCAGTAACTTGTGCACCTGCATGTGCCCCGAACTGGGTGTGGTAGCACTTTCAGAATGTTGCTTGGTCTCTAGAAAAATATATTCTTGAATCTCCTGCATTGTCTCTGTTGTGAAGATACTTGTCCACAGGAGTGAAGGAAAGAATCAGAATAATCTGTTTTAGTAATTTCTGAAGATTCCTTGATTTAGTATTGTGTCAAATGCTACGGTGTTGCTGTCAGCTGTTTTCATCTGTTGTGAACTATGGACTAAGTAATGATTTTCACAAACATATTTTTCTTATAGAGATGTATTATGGACTGACTTGATTTACAAGCAGGGATTTCAAAGTTCACATCTTGTACTTGGTCTTATCTTAATGATAATGAGCCTGCTCATGTGGCTTCATGGAAAATGTTGACATCCGCTATGTGGGCACGGGCCCTTTATCTAACACAGTTAAAGTTCAGGCCTTCAAGCCTGTCTCCTGAGCTGAGGAAGCCCTGCAGGGCTCTACTTGGAGTGTTGCCAGGGGTAGAGAGCCTGCCAGGAGCCCCTGGAAGTGACCTCAGGGCTGCAAGCAGCTGTCTGCTCTTGCTGCCCTCAGGGGGACCCTGCTGTGCTTCCAGGTGTTTCCAGGTTAATATTCAGGTTATGGGAATGCCTGCTAAAGTGGATCACTCAGCTGGGGCTTTATATCCAGTCCTCTGTAAGTCCCTTTTCATGACTTGACCTCCATCCCTGGCAGGGCGTCTTGAGTCTGTTCTTCAGTCTTGACTTGCCTTTAAGGTAATGTCCCCAAGAGTGAGTTGTAACACGACTCCTCATCTGTGGGTGGCTGGTTTACCGCCACCTTGAATGATGTGTGGTGAGCAGCCATGGGATGTTTTGACTTGTCAGTCCTTTTGAGCTTCTCCTGTGAGTCTGAGTTCATGCACACCCTGAAAAACCAAAGGCCTTCAAGGGAAGTTTTGCCAAATAACTATGAAAAGTCTCCCTTTAATAAACTGAAAATTTACTCACCCTAACCAGTGTTTATATTTCAATATGTATTTAGAGCTGAACCTTTTTTGAATCTTTCATTGGTTTTAAGAGAGCATTACTTATTAGTTGCCATTAACTTGTATTTTGGTTTTTTTCCCTCCACAGGTGGAAAAACTACTGGCAAGTCAGTAAGTATTGTTTTCCCTCATAAGAATTTGCTCTACTGACTCTCTTTGGGTTACATAGTTTGGTAAAGTTATCAGTGCCCAAAATGAAAATCACCCCATGAGCATACAATAAATGTATAAAATAATGACTTGCTGGCCAATATGTGCAAAAAGCAGCCTAGTAACTTATTAAATACCAGCAAAGCATTCATTTGCTCACCACCCTGATAAAATGTATGAAAAGCCTGTGCTGACTGAGCAGATGTTGGTAAGGAAGAGATTGGTTTCTGGAGCCCATCCTTCTTGAGGCTGAGTTATCATCATCCACTGCTCTTAAATCTTTGAACTGTTAAAGACATGTGCCTCAGCAACCTGAACTCTGTCTGTGCATTTCTTATCTTGCAAGGTTTTACTTCACAGACTTTCTCTCAGCTTAGTGACTTCCTCAGCAGTCAAAGTCAAAACTGTGCAGCAGGGTGGTGGTATCCCCAGGGCAGGGCAAGGTTAGAGGGCATTATAAAACATAACCTTCAGGTTACCTTTTTGGTGGTGGATGTGGTGCTTCCTGACCAATGAGGGTTACAGCAAAAAAGGTTTTGGTAGATGTGTGTATGGGCACATGAATACTGTAGCAGAGGACAGTACAGTGCAAAACAAGGACAGGACACACAATATATTGGCAAGGATTCATTGCATAGTCTCTTCTTGCTCGTAGCGTCTTGTAAAAACAGAATGAGTGTCACCTGGGAAAGACCCAGTAGCTTTCTCTTGCATGCCCCTGTCCATGCTCAGCTAGAGCTGTGACATGCAGACCCCCTCCATTTTGGGAGCAGCCACTAAAAACCCACCAGTGGCTGCTGTGCCAGCATGGGAATGCAGGACAGCTCCACCAGGCACATAAGTTCTAGTGGCTTGAAACAAAAATCTAGCCTTGCTGGATTGTGACCTCTCCAGACCAACATGCAACACTCTCCTAAAGAATAAGGCCGTGAGTACGGTGATGGCAAAACACTGGGAGGTTTGTGAGAACTCCAGGTGGTCAAAAGATTTTAGTGAAGTTTTTGTTAACTTCTGGTGGAGATGGGTCCTACCAGTTCCTGGGCCAGGACTGTTCTTTCTTTTCCTCTGTAGGCAGGACAGATACGGGGAAGTCTTTGTTCTGCTTCAGGAACAGACATTCTCTCCTCTCCATTGGGCCATTCCCAATTACAAGTCATGCAGCCTGTGTTACTGTTTCAGTAACTAACTTACGTGCTGAACCAAAACGTCAGTGTCTGACTCTCCATCCCATGACCATTTGCATGGCTTTGGGAAATGCTGTGTGGACAGGCACAAAGCATTCCTCTCTGTGAACTCCAGCCCACCAACACCTGTGTCCAAACCTCCTGCTGCCTTCAGCTGCAGGAAATGGGCAACTTCAAGTCAATTTTATCTAATTTTGGGATACATGTGAATAGTCCTCCTTTGAAGACAGCTCTTTAGGACTCAAAATTTGTGTGCTCTAAAGCTAGAAGAGTCCCACTTAGCACTTGCCTCAGCTGAGATTGGGTTCTTCCTGTGAAACCTGCTTATCAAACCACAGGTAGGATATGCAGTATGTACTTGGTTCTACAAACAACAAAGGTCAATGCTGTCCAGGCTGCTCAGGCATCCCCACAACAGCCAACAATGCTCTGGCCACTCTCTTATTTTCATTTCTTTTGCGGGATTCCCCAAAAAACCTGTTGTACCATCCAAGTCTCCAAGTGTTGTGTTGTTTGTTGAGAGTTTGCTGGACTAAACTGGCTCTCCAGTTTACTTGTGTCAGATTCCCTGAGGTTTTTTCCTTTTCATCTGCAAAATTAACTTCTTCCTGTTTCACAGAAAATAAAGCTTCGTTTCATTCCTAAATCTTTGCAATTCAAACAATGCCATTTTTAAAGTAAACCTGAGCACGGAGAAGAACTGTTTTGCCTCTGAAATGTTCTGAAACATCTTTAAAATCCAATTATTTTCTACTAGCAGGATTAAACCCATGAAAAGAGATTAAATGGGAGGATTATGTTTAAATTGCATCCCCATTAATTTTAATAGACATTATATCATGTACTCATTGAGTCCACTAAGACAAACAACCTTCCAGTTCTAGTGACCATATCAGATCTGTACCTGATGTATGCTTTTTAACCATTGTCTCAATGGCAAGAACTGCATGAAAATGACCTGCTGTTGCAGCAGGTGAAGGCTCAGTGAATCTAGCAGCCAAAGCTATGCCAATTTAGGTTAGGAATAAACTGCATTCTATTATCAGGTCTGAAGAAATGAAGGAGTCTTTGTCAGGAGAGTATTTTTAAGGATAAGGAGTTTTACTGAGAGATTTGTTTGAATGAAAAGTTTATTTGTTTTAATTACAGGTGCTTATAAATAGCCTAAGCTTCTAACCGGTGTACTGCAGGGGTTTGGTGATGTGCATTTTTGGTTGGCTTTGGGTTTTGATTTTTTTTTTTCCAAAAACATTGTCTTTTTCCATATTTTTATATACCAATCAAGATTGCTGTAAGGGTTATGTGCTGGAGACCTGAAATGTGCATAGTGCAACATTTGAAGGTCATTTCCAGTGCTGCTAAAGGTCTCTTGCAAAGGGCAGATGAGAAGTGTGCAGACCTCTGGGGACCAAGAGCGGAAAGTGAGAACTGACTCTTGGTTCAGGTAAACTACTGTGATCCCACAGAAGCCTGGGCAGCTGCCAGACCCTGAATACCTACCCACTCCCACTGAGTCCATGCTGAGCTTGCTGAAACTGTGGGTTGCAGTGAAGAGTGTCAGTTTGGGCTGCACAGCTCTGATCTCACATTGTCTCTTGCCTCCAGGTGCTCTGCTTTGGCTTCCCTTTGAGCATTTTCTTCATCGTCATCAATGAGTTCTGCGAGCGGTTCTCCTACTATGGCATGAAAGGTACATCCCTTGTCTCCCTGTGCTGAGCATTACCCAGGCCTTACAGGTTTGTAACCTGTTGTTTTGTTGTTCTTCCCACAGCTGTGCTCACCTTGTATTTCACACGTTTTCTACGCTGGGAAGACAACTTTGCCACTGCCCTCTACCACACATTTGTTGCTCTGTGTTATTTGACGCCGATCCTTGGAGCAATCATTGCTGACTCTTGGCTGGGAAAGTTTAAGTGAGTGCTTCCTTAGAAAGCAACCAAAGATGAAAGCTCACCTGAAATCAATGTTACTTAAACCATCACCTAAAACTGCAGCTGTGAACTACAGCTTCAGAGCTGGTGTTGACTATTCCTGGATAGTTTGTTTTATTTCACCAAAACTTGAGGTTTTCATTGTTTCAGCTCAGACTTGAAAGGGATTATAATTACATAGGACAGTCTCTTTACCTGTTGCAAGTGGCCACTGAAATAGTGAATTGCTGTGTTATCTGGTGTTAACCAGGCCTTAGAATAAGTTTTAAAATACTGTGTGATTTCAAAATTGACAGATCAGTGAGGGGTCTTACTGAGTAGCAATTCTTTCTCTAAATGATGTCTTCTGTGTCTTTAGCTGCACGCTAGTTGGTCAGGATAGTACCACTGAAGTGCTTTGAAATGTAGCTTTATCTCCTTCTCCTTTCCTGATGTTTTGATTCTAAAAGTGTTTACTTTGCCTAAAAAAAGACACAATAAAAATTTTATGGAGGGTTATGAGCCATGAATGCGAGCGGACTTGCCAAAGGTCTCCCAGAGATTAGTGATGCACTGTGCAGTCAGCTGCGCTGTCTTCTTCCGCTGTCGTGACAGCCCCTGGGAGCCCAGGGCTGTGACCATGCCCTGTGTGCTCTGTGCAGTGCAAACCCACTGCAACTAGCTGGATGCCTTACAGAGTGCAGCCTAAATACATTGTGCACTTGCTTGTCTAGATGCTGTGGTTTATTTTTAAAATTTATTTTGGCTTTTACTTGTTTTATCAAGATGAAATTTTGCAGACCTTGCATCTTTTTTCCTTTGGTTTTTGGATATGACAGTGCCACAACTGAAAGGCACAGACCTTTAACAGGAGCTTCTTAGGATGGCTTACACAAGAGGAAAATATGCTTTAGGATACACCATTAGGCTTTAACACCCTAAAATGCAGCAAGGTTTCATGAGGAAGGGTTAGACAAGAATTTTAAAAAATATGTGATGACAACAGGAAGAAGAGGTTACCTAAGCACTGTTAAGAACTTTTAAAGGAGAGATTCCAATCTTCTACAGTCCATGTACTTTGTGCAATGTCTGTCAATGAGCTTGCTGGGACCTACTCGCATGCCGTTGGATGTGAATTTCTTGGGGAAAATAGGAGAGAAATCAGTTATTTTTTAATTGAGTCCCATCAAGCAGTGCCAATTATATAAGTCTTTGCAATGGGTTTATAAGCTTACAAATAAAACCGAAAGTTTCTCTCCTGATCAGCTCAGGTTCAACTTCAATTGGAAACTTTTTCCCAGGTCGTTACGCAATTAAAGTAACTCTATGGTCACACTATTTAAAAAAAAACCAACAAACATTCAATTGTATCTATTAAATACCATTAAACAGCAGATGCCTCATTGCCCCACTTCATAGACTTTTCCCCTCTGCTACAGGTAAGAGCAACTTAAAGTCAGAGAAACCTGCAGCCTGCACTCTTCAGACGCAAGTGTAAAAATGTTGGTGCACTTACAGCCAAGAGCGTGGGGATATGGAATTGTTTTTTTCTTTACTCCTGCAACAGAAATATAAACTAACATAGTGAATGTTTAATGATACTTTAATCAGTGTAAATTTCAGATTTTAGTTTTGCAGTGTAGTCCATTTGATCTTCAGCATGTAAAAAATATGAAAATGGCATTCTTGAGTTGGTCATTAGAAAGGCAACCACTGAACATATGTAAGTATTTCCTGTGACCTAGTGATACCTATAGAATCCTTTTTTTTTTCAGCTTGCCTTGCTTAATTAATTAAAGTCTACCCAGAAGAATAATAATAATAGAAATACTGTGGCAGTGGTTTGTGGCCAGATTTTTGTAGTAGCTTCTGAACAGTTCAGACCATAACTTACTGTATCTCTTAATTGTTTTCATTACCAGGAATTTTTCAAGTAAACAAAAGTCTGCATTAGCTGTGTAATTACCTATGCGCAATTGTGGTCACATATCTAAGAAAATGTATCTCCTCTCTTGACAACAGGACCATTCTCTACCTGTCCATTGTCTATGCTATTGGGCAGGCAGTGCTGTCTGTGGGCTCCATAAGTGAACTGACGGGTGGCTCTGCCAATAATCTAGCACCAAACATGTGAGTTGCTTTGTGTACATTTTTGGTTTTTTCCCCAGGCTGGTGAAGGATGGGACAATTTAAATTTATGTTACTTGAATTTCAAATGTCTTTCACCAGCCTATTATGTATGCTGTAATTACTAACACAAAATGATTTTTTTTTTCTTTTCTCCTTTGTTCCAGTGCTCTGTCAATGATTGGCTTGATCCTTATTGCCCTCGGTACTGGTGGAATCAAACCTTGTGTGTCAGCATTTGGTGGAGATCAGTTTGAAGAGGATCAGGTGACAATGTCTTTCAGATTTTCAGTCATACAGACACTCTAATGCTTGACTATTACAGTACTCTAATAATATATGTGTTTAGACAGGTGTATCACTGCAGGGTTTTCCTGAGGAGCTGAAGAATGGGCTAGTTATTTGTTTTGAACTTTGAAAGCAGAGGTGCTGGTTTTTTGATCTAGGCTCATAAATGTGGTTGTGGCTAAGCCTTTCTAAACATTTTTCTGTTTTTACTGTAGGAAAGGCAAAGAGGCACCTTCTTCTCTCTCTTTTATCTGTCCATTAATGCTGGAAGTCTTTTATCTACTCTAATCACTCCAACTATCAGAGGTAAGGTCAAGTTTGTTGACAATTGTTAAACACCAGAAAAGGAATGTTGGTTTGCAGTCCAGCTAGGTTTAAATTAAAGTTCTAGTCTGTTCTTTAACTGGAATTATTCAGAAAATAGTCTTCAGTGTGTCATCCAGCTTCTCAGAGATCAGGTGCTTTCAAAAACAAGCCAGTTGAAAACCTTACAGTAATTTCATGAATACAAGCCGCACGGAGTATAAACCGCACTTCTGGTGCGTCGACATCGTTGATGCCTTTGTCAATAAATAAGCCGCACCCAAATATTAGCCACACTTTCGTTCGTAGCGAGGATCCGTGTGCAACTTTCACAAATTTGCCAATTAGTAACAGGATCGCGGCATAGCGGGGTTTGCTGGCTCGGGGCGGGGCCAGGCAGGCTCAGCCCGCTCATGGTTGCCAATGGGGCCAGGTGGCCCAGCTCAGCGCTACAGCTCAGCGGGGCCGCTCAGGGCCGGTTGGGCGGTGCTGCTGCCGCCGCTGGGCTCGCTCGCCCCCCCTTGCCACCTGCACCGCCATCGCCATGTTTGCTCACCCTGGCTGGCACTGCAGGCCCCTGCACCGCCGGGCTCCCCCACACTGCTAGCCCCGGTTCTGCTGGGCTCCCCTGCGCTGCTAGCCCCGGTTCTGCTGGGCTCCTCCACCCTGCTGGCCCGGGCTCTGCCGCCCGCCCCCAACACCGCTGGCCCCGCCTCTGCCAGGGTTTCCCACCTCTGCCGGGGCTGGCCGGGCTCCAGCTTGGCTTGGGGCTGCCGCGGGCTCTCACTTCCGTGTTGGCAGCTTTTAGAATATTGTTCGTATATTAGCCGCCCCAAGTATTAGTCGCACTTCCAGGTTTCCACCAAAATTTTGGTCAAATTGGTGCGGCTTGTATTAGTGAAATTACTGTAATTGCCTTTAGGATTAGAAGTAGTAGATCTGAAAAGAAATGCTGGAGCGAACAGCTTGTATGTGTAATGAGTGTTTTAATTCCACAAAGGTACAAATGTGTCACTTTTTCCAATAGCTTTATCACATTAGAAAGAGTGGTATTGCTTCCTGAGAAGGGAAGGGGGGAGAGAGTCTTCTCCTCTGGAAGTGTGCCCGTGCTAAGTACAGAAGCATCTATCATATAGAAATATGTTTATCAGTGTGAGAAAGCAAATAATTTTCATATTGTTAAGTAAGAAAGTTATGTTTTCTTTTGCTTGTAAAGAATAGCATGGTTCTAAACAAAACCCAGCAATTTGCTAACCTATATGCATATGGATGTGGCAAGCTTGCAGAGATGGAGCTGTACAGATGCACTTGCCAGCAGTTTCAGAAGGCTACTTTTCTCAAAAGCAAGGAAACAGCATGTGAATTCTGGAATAACCCAAAAGCACTGGGCTGAACTTCTGGCCTTTGGATTTCTTGACTGGAAAAGACTCTGTAGAAGAATTTTAGATGTTTGCTTAATGCAAATTCTATCCTTTCCCAAAAAAGGGAGTAGAAATGCATAAGGCACAGTATCTAGTTTACTTCCTTGCCAATACAGGGTGAAAAATACCTTGGGAAAAAATGACAGATTGAGCTGAGGGAAGTGATAATCTGTTACGTCTTGTGAAAGTTTAACCAGAAGACTAACACAACTAAATCAAAACATTAATTATCTGCAAGCTATTTTTTTTTCCAAACCATATTCTTTAATTCTCCCCTCAGAAGAAACATGGTGAAGAATGTGATAATTTTGTTTAGTCTTCTGTTTGTTTTGTTTAGTCTTCTGTCTACTGCCAGTAGCTATGTTTGTACTCAGACCATCCCTTTAGGATGCGTGCTGGAAGTCGATAGAATCAAATCTATGACTAATGCCAAGAGGGGAAGGGGTTGGTGAAGGGTCAAGAGGCAATGGCAAAAGCTGAAACACAAGAGGTTCCCTCTGAACATCAAGAAACACTTTTTCACTCTGAGGGTGATCAAGAATTGGCACAAGCTGCCCAGAGAGGTTGTGGAGTGGAGTCTCCATCTGTGGAGATGCTCAAAAGCCATCTGGACACAGTCCTAGACAACTGCTTCCAGGTAGCTGTAGTTGAGCAGGCACTTGGGTGATGCCCAGAGGTCCCTTCCAACCTCAACCATTCTGAGATGCATAATTCCCCTTTCCAATAATGAAAGATAAGTTAGATATTGATCCTCTACTCTGAGGAGGTCAGCAGACAGGTTTGTTGTTCCCCCAGGAGTTAACAATGAATGCAAAGAACAGAAACCACAAGGAAAACATCAGCAGTGCTGACTGGGACTTTCATTTCATGTTACTTTTTACTTCAGCTTCAGAGTGTGGCATCCATACCAAACAGGAATGTTACCCACTCGCTTTTGGAGTTCCTGCTATCCTCATGGCTGTTGCCTTGGGTAGGTGAATCTCTTGCCATCCTGTTGACTCAGTAATTAGATAATAACAATCTCAGAATAATGAATGTGTGATAGAAATCTCCAGGTATTGACCTCTAATACCTGATCATTTCTGAAATTTCTGACATAAATTTTTTTCTTGGGTGGGGAAGTGAGTGGGATTAATCTGAAGCACTCACTTTTACAGAAGAGACTGATTCACCATGACAGTCAGATGAGGGTGGGGTGAGGCATGAATGTGTCTTTGAATTCTCTGCATTATGTAAATTATTGCCTATGTTTCTTGGATTACCGGTGTGTACAAATACATCTTTTGAAAGTAGGGTGGGAACTTCAGAAAGTGTGTGTTTTGGACATTATCTCTAGTCCAGGATGGTAGACTATATGAGGTAATTGTCCCTGCACTGGAGAAACCCCTTACTTGATATATTGTCAGTACTTCTACCTGAGCCTTACTGTTAACCAAGAAACTGGGGGTGCCATTGTGTACTACAGTATCCCTCATGGTCCTTGTCCTTTGAGCCCACCCAGCTACCAGTGATCTTGACTTGCCCATCAGCCCAGCCCAGACTGGAGGGTGGTTGTGGGGGTTTGCCTGGCCCTGCCTCTACAACAAGGCCAGAGTCAAGGTCCTACATGGCCCTTGTTTTGACCATCCCTCAATCGAGCTAACCTCCCACTGAGCACTTAATGTAAGAATTTCCAGATTTAATTTTTTGCCTCGAATAGAAGCAATCTGCTGATACTAATCTGATTGGTCTTACTGTATGATAGCATGTGAATAGGCAATTGCATTGCTTCTTAGAAGGCTTGTTCCCACCCTGATTAACTCCTTGACTTACAGTTTCCATACCAAATTATTTGCCACTATTTTAATTTCATCCTGAGTTGCTTTTGGTTTCTGTTTGCATATTGTAGTTGTGTTCGTGATTGGAAGCAAAATGTACAAGAAAGTTAAACCTCAAGGAAATATAATGCTTGAAGTTTCCAAATGTGTTGGAGTAAGTACTGCTTGAAATCCCCAAAGACCTGGCAGCAATTCTTTAATCTGTTCTGTAAATGTGCCTAAATCAGAAATCTGTCTTAATACAAGGAAAGTTCCTGAAGTTTTTTACTTATTATAGAAGGCTTCTTACTGACACCTCCAGATTTAGGCAGTCTTTTTATGCGTATCTTGATTTATATGTGGATTTATAAACCTAGGAAATTAAATAAGGTGTCAATGTTATGTAAAAGCTTATCTCAACTTTTGGGAATTATTCTTTCCGCATTTGTGTACCTTTATGCAGAAAGAGACAACGATGCCTTGAGCTGAGTCAAGAGCAGAGTTACTAGTACATCTTATCAGCAAAAATTTATTACTTATTAAAAGAATATTATTTACAATGCAGAGGTTTATTGATCCCCACTGTGTTAAGGAAGTTCAGGGAAGTTGCACATCAGTATGATCCTGCAGGGAAAGGAGTGGAATCTACACGAATAGCACAGCATGTCCCAACTTCGCAGTGCCTCAACTTTAGATCACATTTATTTGCATATGAGTTTCTTCGTTCTCTGTTGTTGTGGTTTGACACTGGGCAAATGCCAAGCACCCATAAGCGTAGTTTGCTTAGCTTTTTTCGCTAAGTTGGGCAAAAAAATCACTCCAAGGGCAAAATGGGTTCAAATCTAAAGGTATAAAATAAATTTATTATCAACAGAGTCAGAGGAGGATAACAAGAAGCAAAAAAAGCTTTTAAAACACCTTTTTCTTCCCCCCAGCCCTTCCCTCCTTCTCACCAACAGTGCAGAAATGCAGGGCACAGGGATCTGGGTCAGTTTATCATTTGAGAGCTTATTCCATTGGCTCAGAGAGAGAGGAGTCCTTTTTCTGCTGTGCCATGAGGTCCTTCCCACAGGCAAACAGTTGTTCCAAAATTGTTGTGGCATGGGTCACTTATACATGGGGTGCAGTATTTTAAGGGTAGGCTGCTCTAGTTTGGAAGCAAGGGCTCTCTCTTTCTATCTCTGTGAGCAGGGGCCCATGCTCTCATTTCAGCTCTCCCACCAGACCACAGCTTTCTGTAACATTCACCTGCTCCAGCGTAAGCACTTTCCCCATGGGCTGTGAAGTGGATCTCTGCATCTTATGGACTTCATGCTTCACAAGGGGACAACTTGTTTTACCATAGTCCTCACCATGGCTTGCAAAGGAATCTCGGCTCCAATGCTTGAAGCACTTCCTTCACCTCTTTCTTCTCCACTGACTTTGGTGTTACCATGTTTTGTAACTCCTGTCCTCACTTCCTTCTCTTCTTTGACTAGAAGGAAAACTGTTGCTTGTAGGTACCATTGTCAACAAGTTCCAGTAATTCAAGAAGTTGATCTTGTCTAGGTTCCGTGTTGGGGAATCGCTTGTCATGCTTCTGCTGTCAGCCCAGCAGTCCTGCTGCTGTTGTGTGCATACTGGCAGCCACCATGGTGCTGGTGCTATTTAATGTCTCTCTTCATGTTGGGTGCCAGGAGGAGAAGCTGCTGTCATTGCCCCTGCCCTTGTGCCTGCAGAGTGGTTAGTTAGGGGTGGTTAGTTAGGGGCCACACTGAGCCAGTGTATCACTGTGGGCAGCGCCAACATGGCACCTCCCCACTTCTAGCGAAAAAACTGTGCCTGCACTGTTTTGTTTTTTTCTTACATATGTCATCACAGAGGCATTACCAGCCTCTCAAAATGGGCCAGCAGCGTGTCCATCTTCAGAGCCACCAAAGATTGGCTCTGTCAAACGTGGTGGAAGCTGTGGCACTCTTCCACTACCAAAAAATCAGGCTGTGCCAAATCAATACATCCCTACAGATCTGCCAGCTTTATACAACCCAACCTATTGCCTATCTGGTAAGCACTGTCAAAACCAAATCTCTGAAGGCGACTTTAGATGTTGCTTAGAGTGCTGCTCCTAAGGTTCAGCTAAGTTGTGAATGTTATTCCATGCAGAAAATCTTATGAGTTCTTTGGGATTGTATTTGTGTATATTCAACGTCAAGATGTAGAGACATACCTACAAGATGGAGCTTCTTTCTCATAGTGAAATGTAGTCCTACAGCCATTCAGCTCTGAAAACCTGTGCATATGACATTACTGTTGTACGTAAGTAAATTTGAGGAAGGCAGATCTTCCAGCTTCTAACAACAACCCATGCTGGAGAGACTGCTCTGAGCTGTTTGGTCCACCTGACCCGAAGCGCACACTCTGCTGGATATGCAGTGTGAGGCCTTAAAAACAACATTCCCCTAGATGATTGGCATGGTTAGCAGAAGTCACGTCACCTTTAGCACCCTCTAACCACCTAAGAAATCAGGAGTGTCATCTCTAATGACAAAACAGTTTATAGTTTTAAATATTTGTAGTGCCATTAAACATAATTCTGTCTCTCTTCAGTTTGCCATCAAAAACAGGTTTCGGCATCGCAGCAAGGAGTTCCCCAAGAGAGAGCACTGGCTGGATTGGGCGAGTGACAAGTATGATGTAAGTACTGGGGGAGCCACCTATACTGTGACAAAACCACTGACACTCAGCTTCTCTCTGTCTGCTCTGATCCATTGCCTCATGCACTGGGCAAATAGTTTTGGGCCTTTCCATCATTCAGTAGCTGATCTGGCCAAACCTCAGTGTTCTCCTGGCATTGTAGGTTATCACCTCAGCTCTTGTGGGAGAGAGCAGAGCTGTGTGACTCAATGCTCTGTGTAATCATAGGCTGTCCAGGGAAATTCAAGGGAGATGAAAAAAAGACTTTCCCTTATGAACACTTTAGTTATTTTGTTCGGAAAGTAGCAAGCATTACCTTTCCTTCTCTACTTCCTGTATTTCATGGCTGCAGAGGGGAAAAGGGAAATGATACTGCCTGTCATGGTTAATGAACAGGGCCATAATACTTGTCTTAGTATGTAACATCAGAATTACATTTTGAAATTTCAGTTTAAGTGGGTAAACACTTATCATTACTCTCAAAGCCTTGTATCCCACAGTCCCCAACTTGTCCCTTGCCTACTATCCATTCTGCCTTGTTGCCAATGGCAGCACGAGCCTTAGCCTGTCACCTTTATTTTCCTTTTGCCTGGATGCTTTGTTCTTATGCGAAATTCCTCAGTTGCCTGTCATTCAAATGCCCCCTTCCTAGGAAAATAATGTGGCAATAAGTGCTGAATCTCATACTGCCATCAGTGCACGTGCAAAGAGGCCCAAATCTTTTTGGTATCAGTCACCTTTAACCAGCAGCCCTTCCCACACACAAAAGCCGGCTTTCTACTATTTTAACAGAAATCATCAGATGTGCCTATAACATGCAAAGTTGAATGTGTGGGTAAACATTACATGATGGGTCTTTACCTATTGCTGTGATGTGAGTAGCAATCTGAAACCCTCTTTTTTCCCCTTCTTTTTTTAAACCAATTTCTCTTGTGTACTTTTTATTTTCTGCAGAAACGACTGATTGCTCAGACAAAGATGGTGTTGAGGGTGCTTTTCCTTTACATCCCTCTCCCCATGTTCTGGGCAGTTTTTGACCAGCAGGTAAAGTAGAAATTGTTTGCCTTGGTAATTAGCGCTGTACCGTGTCAGTCTACATACTCTGAGGTCACTAGACATAAAAGGTGCCTGTGGGTGTGTGGAAAAACAAATTATTATCCTGGTTTTATTGCAAAAGGGTAGTCACTGAGCCATGTCAGTACAAGATGATCTGCAGACAGGAGCAATCTCAGTTTATCTAAGTACACCCAGTACAGATTCAATGACCGAGGCCTCTCTAAATCTTTTATCAGCCTGGGACTCAGGGGAAGAAACTGTAATTTAAAGCTTTCTTAGTGTTTATGTTTCTTCAATTGTGAGTTGTCAGGTGAAATTTAGGGTCCTAGTGTAAATAAGCTGGAGAACCAGGGTTTAAATGATCTGGATGCCAGTTTGGTTAATCACTCAGACCTTGTTATAAATACCTTACACCTCCAAGCAGAAGTATAAGCCTGTAATTCCCATTGGTTTGGTGGAATGGGTGTTCAAGACTCACAAAAGCAGCATTCATAGTTAAGCACCAAAGTATGAATTTAGGAAGACTCTTGAGAGAACCAAGGGTTGAAAGCCTTATCCAAGTCATGGTAGGAAGCTTGGTCCAGACAGCTCTGCTATGAAATTCAGAGCTCAGTACTCATTCCATGGGTAATATCTCGGACAGTGCTGTTTCATGGGTGGCTGAAGGCTCACATCACAGATGCAGCAGTTCTTGTCTCATGTTGGGCTCAGGCCTAAAGCCTGCCCTGCTTGTCCCAGCTACAGGCAGGTTTTTGGGGCAGAGGGCTCCAGGCAGGTCAAGCCCTGGCTTGTCTGCTGGCTCTGGGCTGTGAGAAGGAAGGATGGATGAGTGGGACGTGTGGGCTGCTCGGGCTCAGGCTGATGGCATACGGGCCCCAGGGTGGCTTCTGTGCCCAACACGTGGCAGTGCCCTGCACAGGATGGCCCTGCCTTCTCTCCAGCTTATCTCTGAACCTAAGTTATTTTCTGCTGTATTTCACTAAACAAGTAAATGAAGTGGAATAGACCATGAGGCTCACTTTGTTCAAAGATTTACATTGCAGAGTAAGAGTACTAATATAGCAAGCTAGCTTTACTTGTATTGCATGTCCTTTCCAACATTTCACTTATGAAAACAATTCAAAAGGAACTTTAGAACATTGATTTACTGTGACATCTCATTTTTTCTTTTTCTATTAAGGGGTCAAGATGGACACTGCAAGCCACAGCAATGAATGGAGATTTTGTAGGTTACTTTTTATTCATTTTTCCTTTAATTAACACTTTTGAGACCCATTTTATTTGTTGTCACAATATTAAAAATTATTTCTCTTTTTCTTCATCAGGGTTTTCAAATTCAACCAGACCAAATGCAGGTGCGTTAATTTTCTATCTGGCAATTTTAAGTTCTTCTGAAATATTATATACTTATTGCCCTTATTTATAAAAAACACTTTGAAAAATACTTAATTTTTCTCTCATATTCATCTTCCCCAGATCGTGAATCCAATCCTGATTGTTATAATGGTCCCAGTTGTAGATTCTGTGCTTTATCCTTTAATCAAGAAATGCAAGCTGAATTTTACGTAAGTTGATGTAATAATCTGACTTCAACACAGTCTCATTTTAGTGGTTTGTTTAACTGTCTCTTCCAGCTCTAACGTAACAAGAGCAACCATTCGGCTAAGGATGAAAGAGAAGTGTATTTAAAATGGTTTAATATTTTGAAGAAATTAAGATATAAAAAACCCAGAACACTTCAAATGGTGTGTAGAGGCATCACACATTAGAAGAGGAGAATCTAATAGAAGAGTGACAATGTTTTTCAGTTAAGGACAAAATCTTTTGATTGCAGTAGAGATGATCTTGATTATTTTCCATATCCACTATGTCTACCCCCTCTCCCTCCTGAAGATTAGGAGGTAAAATACAACATACATCCTTAGCATTTGTCATGTTTTGGGCGTAAAA
This sequence comes from Catharus ustulatus, assembly GCF_009819885.2. Lineage (NCBI taxonomy): Eukaryota > Metazoa > Chordata > Aves > Passeriformes > Turdidae > Catharus > Catharus ustulatus. The sequence goes on along the minus strand of NC_046222.1, from coordinate 83,854,565 downwards.
GCAACTGAGACACAAGACATTTCACAAGACATTTCCTCTTCCATCTCAGTTGGGAGTCTGGCTCACTGAATACTTCTAGGTGGAGCTTTTGGGGGCATTACACATTATGTGCAGTTGCAAGAGTGCTTGGAGAGGCAGAAGAGAATACAGTTCTTAAAACAGTTTTCAGAGACCTAAAGTGCAATGCTGTTTTTCCATATAGCTGTGAAAAATCTAGGATGTGTGCTGTGCTGGGAACACTGTCATTCATTTGTGGATATTCTACACTGGATAAACGATACCACAAATTAAATACATACCTAAATCTGTCCTTATACCTTAACTGCATGCTAGTAGATATCTCCTAATTCAACAAATTTCCTTGACGGCTTTTGTTCAATCTTATTTAAACATACCAATATGGAGTCAAGTTGTTGCTCTTTTTTTAAAGTCATATCTTCTTGTCTCTTTCTTGTTTTACAACTAACAGCTGTATTGGATTGGGTTTTTTCTTCCTGCAAAACCAGATTTTTTTCAGGAACCTAGTAATCGTGGTCAATGTTTAAGCCCAGCAGATGCAGGGTAACAGGTTATTAAGATGCTGCAGGAAAGATGTATTTCCTCATAGTGTAACTATGAACTGAGAGGTACACAGCTCAGCAGAACACTTTCTGTAATCCCATCAGCCCTTCAAATGGTGATAATGAGGTAGCTGTGGCCATTTGAGTTTTCCAGAGTGGAAAGAAAAAACAAGCAGCTGAAGTTTTGAATTCTCTTAAATCTCACATGTCTTTTGTTGTTTTAGGCCACTGAAGAAGATGACTGTGGGGATGTTCCTTGGCTCTTTGGCTTTTGTTGCTGCTGCCCTTGTGCAAGTGCAAATAGATGTAAGTTCAGCCATCTGCAGGTATTTACTATTAATATTTAACTGTTATTTCAGGAAAAGTGTTTTTAAGGGGAAAATGTACCAAGACTCCTAAATTTGGAGCCAATCATCTAAGCATAGAAGAAGAGGGAGGAGAAATATATTGCAATACTGTGGTTAACATAGTAAAATTAACTAGCAACAAACACTATCCTGCAGAACATCACATTGCAGTTAATACAAAACACGCATTAAAGGCAACCTCAGTCTTTAAACTGAGACTAAAAGCTGGAAACCAGACATTTACTTGGCTACTTTGTGTGTTTGACCTCTTATGGTATTTAGACTGGAGGTGAAGTGTCGTAGTCCAGGAAGCATCATCACAGCAGGAACAAAGATGACATTTCTTGAAGAAAGGATTTGTCTCCCCTAACCTTCCTTGCCCCAAAAGGAGATGCCATGCCTGCACCCACTGAAGCCTTCCCCTGTAGCTGGGATATTGGCAACACCTGGGGGTGGTGATCCATTGCATCCCAAGGTCTGAAAAGCCATCTAGAGGTGTCTGTTGTGGATGAGAGACTACTTTCCTAAGGCAACTTGTGAGACTAGTAACAAAACCCAATTCAAGTTTCATCTGTCAGACAATCACAGATCAGCAGGCAAATGCTAATCTTCAACATGAAATAAGAAAAATTACAGTAATTACAGTAATTTTTCCATGTGACTTAGGGCACTGATTTTATCTTTTTTCATGTCCTACAGAAAACCTACCCTGTTTTCCCTGCAGCTGGGCAAGCTCAAATCAAATTAATCAATGTGGGTGAAGTTTCTGCAACAGTTCAGTTCCAACCTCAACTTGACATTGTGCAGGTATCACCTAAAAAGGAGGTAAGTAATGACAGATGTGAAATATTAAACAATAATTAAAATTATTTAAGCTAAAAAAAAATCTAATAGAGTAAGTCAGAGTCATTCTTAACTAATGGTTCAAAATTTATTGTTTTCTAGGACTTTGTTACTCTAATAATGTTAATGATTTCCCCTTTTTTTGTGTTGTGGAATGAATTGTTACTGAAAACACAGTGATTGAAGAAATGGTAACGATATCAATATTTGAAGTATCACTATTTTGTTTTGACAAAAGTAGGTTTTTTCCCAAGAAACTTATATAAACTAAAGAGTAATGAACTAGTTGAAAACTTCTCTTTTCTTTAAAAGGTTCCATTTCCTAAAAGCAGCTCCTTCCTTCAGTAAATGTGCGTTCAGCTCGAGTGAGTCACTGCTATTACCATGAAGGATGACTTACCCGAACAGGGAGCTTCCTCTGTGGTTATAACACACATTAGGCTTCAGATTTTGCTGCCAAAGAACTTTTTCAGGTTCTAATACAGCACAGCATTGGTAGTTCTATTGGCAGCAAAATGTGGTGGCTCTGATGGATGTTTTTGATAAGGGATCTTAGAAAGCGTGTTCTGTGGTAGTCTGCAGCTGTTTCCCTTTAAGAGGAGAGATCCTATTGCAACCTTCTCCAGATTCACCTCACGTGGAAACAGAGTTGTGAGGAGAAGATAAGGGCACCCAAACTGTGTATTGACAGAGAATTGATGTAACCATGGTACAAAGCTGAAAATGAAAGGTAGAGAATGCTCTATTCCCTATTGCAGACATTTTGTCATCCAGATTATAAAATGCCTTTGATAATCATATAAAACAAAGGGGCTATTTTAGTGTAACATTAACATGTTTATTAATGGTTTAAGTATTTTATGTTGATTATATGCGTTTTGAATATTCAAAGCATGTCATTCCTACTTTTTGGAAAATACTGCATTGCATCTTATGCTAGTGCTACCTCTGTGGCTAAATAGAATTTTACTCATTGGTTATGATAAGCCTGATTTTTCTGGAGTGAGAAACAGGAAAATAAAACAGCTATTCCTTAATTCTTGTGGGAAGCTCATGTAACTTTAAAGCATATGTAACAAATTAAATTAATAGAAAATAATGATCAAATGGAATTAATGCTTGATGTAGAAAACCGATTGAAAATGAAAGTTAGGGGATGTTCATGATATCTGGCGCTTCAGAAGTAACATGTGTAACTTCTGACCCTCCTCAGAGCCTATAACATTCCCTCAAAAGTCTGGCCAAATATGCAGTTGCACAGAAATCCATGGCAATTTGTCTTTGCAGACTGGTTACATGACATTTGAGGCTTCTAAGCTGAAATCATTAAACATAACTGCTTCACCCCTAAATACAATGGTGGATTTGAATCTGCTAGAGAAAGAACGTTACACTTTGCCATTTAAATTGAATTCAACAAACATTCTTTTTAATCTGGTAAGTCTGCTTATTTCTTAATATATAAATTAATGTTTTGACAACTATCTATTTGGAGTGTGTGAAGCTGAGAGGACAAGCTCTGGATAGCTTTTTACCTTTGTCTTGTTTTCTGTCTCTCCTTGTCTCTGCTGTACCAGTTAAGACTGGTGAGCTGCAGAGAGTATAGCAGGATGTCCTTTGAAAAAAAATTACCAATTTATTATGTGCCTTAACAACGACCCTTTCACTAAGACTTAGATGTGTGGTCATACAGTATTTTCTAGCATATGTATGTGCTAGTAAGATTCTAAAGAGGAAAGTCTGGAGTCCTGCTCTGAAACCTCTGTTAATTCCCATTTCTGAGTAGTAGTGCATATTTAAGCTGTTCTCTGATGTCAATGACATATTTTGATAATGGTCTCTTTCACCAGATACATGACAATATCACATCAAAACCAGAAAATGGAAGAAGTCTCGTCAGGTAGAGGATTTTTTGTGTCTAAATTTTGACAGCAGTGTGACTCTCTCTCTTCAATCTGTCTTTGGGTGGACTCTTCTTGTCAAACTGTAGTTTTCTACACTGTAGGAACTCACCTCTTGCTGGACACGTTACTTGATGTTTTGGTGGATGGGATAACTTCTGAGTCATGATTCACTTTTCTTGCACACCTGGTGTAGGTATAATTTAGCTAAAATTGGAAGTGTAGGCTTTGTTCCATTGCCTAGACTTTTTTAATTGGACAAATGGCATGGATTATACATCTATAGCTCCGTTTTAATCTTGTATAAGAGGTATCTTCCTACTTCTTCCACATCTCCCACTTGCAGATGCATTACCTACAGGTTGTAGTAGCAGCTTGCTTTTGATGTTCTCCTAAGGCAGTGGGCTGATGGGGGTCTAACTGGCTTTTTGTATTAGCTACATTTCTAGGAGATTTAGAGTTCTTTCCAAAATGTTAATTGATTTTTTAAAAAGGCATTAAATGGGATACTTGTTATGCTGTGTTGTATTAATTTATATAATTAAAAGTAAAACCTGTATTCTTTGACTTATACATGTTTTGTGTAGTATTTAATCACTCTTCCATTTTAAAGGTTCATAAACAGTTTGCCTTTTACTGTCAATCTTACTATGGGGGACACAGATTTTGGAGAACTGGATCCGCTTTCTGTCACTAATTACAGCATCGTTCCAAAACCGGACGGGTAAGCATTTTCCTTTATCCTAATTTAATCTTCTAGACATACTTGTCCTTGGGGAAAGGGAACAGATCTTTTTTTGAATATGTAATACACACAATTGACTACACCTGTGCTTTGGTTTTTCCTTTTTCAGGTCATATACCATTAATGTTTCAACGCCTGAGGCCACTTGTAAAGTTGTTTCAAAGAAATTTGGATATGGCAGTGTCTATACCATTTCACTTGATGATGTGAGTTGGCATTGTTGTTGGATGGACAATATAGAATTACTTTCCATGTTGACACTTTAATTTAAAAAAACACTTGTAGAATTATTCCTCTTCTCTTTAATAATTCATAGGATGGAATTCTGGTATTTTAAACAGGATATAAAGCCATTGTTAACTATAAAAATAATGATGGTTATGATAATATCATAACACAACAATTAATGATCACCACTAATGGCCTTAAATTTTTAGCCCTGTTAGACACTACAGATTTTCATGAAGTCTGCTGTGAAAAAGCTATGCTTTATAACTAGGTATGCAGTGCTTCCTATGCAAGGATATTTGTCATTATATGTGCATCATATTTGTTATTTACTCTAAACTTTGTGTATGATTATTGAACTGCTTAGGATGCCTTAACTATGCACACTCTTTATTACTGTTCCTAACATGCTATTTTAATTTCCAGTGTGTGACAAATGAGCTTAGCATAACATACTATGAAGATATTGCACCAAATACAGTCCACATGGCTTGGCAGATTCCTCAGTATTTTCTCCTGACATGTGCAGAAGTGTTGTTCTCCGTCACTGGGCTGGAGTTTTCCTACTCACAGGTTGGTGTTCTTCTTGTGTTAAGAATCTCAGTGCAAGTTAAGATCTTCCATGATCTATTGTTTTTAAGTGGTGACTCTGTGCTGTTTTTTTGATCAGCTATGTCCCTCACAGCTCCTAAAAGGATTGTATAGGCTGATGCAAATCCCTGTTTCACTAGGATTTGGTGCTTTCCATGAAGCTATGCTGAATTATATACTTTGAAGGCTTGACTTCCAGTCCTTAAATTTCCTTCTCACATGTAACTTTTCATTGAAAATAAGTGCAACTATACTGCTGCTGTTAAACCAAACTGGAGAGCTCTCAAATATAAAATGAGGAAATACTGGCACTATCTCCACTCCAGTTTACTTCATACAGCTTTTCTGTTAACCTTTCATTAGTGTTTAGTTATACACTTTTAATTCCTTTGTCTTCTGACTCCAGTTCATTAGCTTGTGTGTATTTCTTCTCTTCATGCTGAATCTAGAAACTGAAGTGATGGAAATGTTGTAAGGTGTGATTTGCTAGGTGATGTGTCATGTCATGTGTGCCACGTGTTACTGAGATGTAAAATGCTCCTGTTAGTTACTCAGTGTGTGTAAAGTAAAAGGTGTTATATTTAGTGTGCTAGGGGTCTCTTGCTCCTCAAAGCCTTCTCCAGACCTGTTTAGCTCTCTAGCAATTTTTAATGTCAAAAAATAAATAAATAAAAAGCCCCAACCACCACCAAAACCGACCAAACCAAGAAATCCTCTTCCCTTCAGAGAAACAGTATTTATTATAAGGTAAAGAATGCAGTAAATTCATCAAAAAATAAGTGATACTACCAAAACTTAAATGTCTGTCTCTACAGGCCCCATCTAACATGAAGTCAGTGCTGCAGGCAGGGTGGCTGCTGACTGTGGCTGTTGGTAACATAATTGTCCTTATTGTGGCTGGGGCATCCACAATTGACAAGCAGGTAAGCATGCAAGCAATAGATGAGCTATTACATTACACTGTGAGAAAGAGTTATTAGGGGTGCTCTGTAATGAATTAAAATGGCTCTGTCAGAGAGGAGAGAGCTTGTGTCTGCAGCTGCTCTGGCAGTCCCCAGTTTCAGCTACATTAAACCAGAAAGAGCATGAAACAAAGATGTTGAGGCTTTTCAGGTAGAGTTTCTGGTCTTGATCTCTGCCCACATTTGTGGTCACTAGGTCATCTGTAAAAAATTTTAAGTGGAAGCAGAATCAGTGCCAGCCTGGTTTAGAGTGAGATTATCTGACCAAAAGGAAGGGGCTGAGTTTCCTTCTCAGTCTTTTATTCAATTCCCAATTCCTCCAGGAAAAGGATGTTGCAGAATTTTTCAACATTCACAGAATTTTTATATTTTCAGTGAAGATAGAAGGTCTAAAAAAGCCTTAATTCTGGGTTGCTTAAATATGTATTGTATGCATTAATACATTAATCCTCTAAGCCATATACTTGTTATGTATACTCAGTTTCACATTCTGAGTTTACTTACTGAAGATACTAAAATGGTGTAATACTCTTGACAAATGATTATTGGTAATAAATTCAGCCTTTTTTTTTTTTTTTTTTTTTTTGTTACAGTGGGCAGAGTATGTGCTGTTTGCGGCTCTGCTGTTACTAGTTTGCATCATTTTTGCTATCATGGCCTATTTTTACACCTATATTGATCCAAACGAGATTGAAGCCCAGTTCAGCAAGGAAGAAAAAGAAGAACACAAGAAGGATGATCAAGATGACAATGAAAAGATAGCTGAAGTTGATTCTAAAATGTAAAAGCTGTATTCGAGGAGTGTTTGTAAATCATGGAAATCCCATTCACTCTTCTGCAGTCAGAGGAATCAGGGTATCAATAATAACACCTCTGGAATACGTCTTATGGGAGACATTAACCAAAACTGTTTTAACTTAAAGTACAGCCTCTCTATGGAAGCAATAGGAAAATACTAGTCTCTCTCTTGTACTGAATGTGGTATCCTGAAGAAACTCCAGCAGAATTTGCACTCTTAATGTACCTCAATCTTACATATTATAGCATTAGAATATTGAAATTAGACTTGAACTATTGAACCCTTTGAAAAGATATATTTTTGTACTGTATTTCAATTTTATATCGTGAAAGAAACAAGACTTGTCAAGAAACAGCAATTGAAGCCAAGCTCTCTGCATGATCCCTCTAGCATCACTGTTACTTGAAAACAGAAGGTCACACGTGCCTTAAACTCTTTTGTACTTCCTTAGAGATAATGGGAGCAAAGCTCTAGCAGAGATCAGATTAAAATGTTGCATGTGTTCCAATTGGGAATAACTTGGATGTGCACTGTAATACAATGCTTTATCTGCCTATTAACTACCCATTTAACTACTGTTATGTCTTTAATCAATATTAGAAGTCTCCACTCAGGTAAAATGATAACAGCAAATGACCTTTGGAACAAGCAAGAGCAATAAAGCCTGTGTTATAACAAAATAAGAAAAGTGTTTTAAGAATGTGGCTTACAGTTGCATGTCAACAAAACTTGATACCTCCTCCCTGCTGCCTTTATCTACACGTTTCATCACTTAAAGCTAATGGATCAGTGCCGGTCTCCTCTCTTAATATACCATAACACTTACCAAATTCATGCTAGGGGAGACTAAATTTTGCTTCCTAACAGGACCTGTTCCCATAGTCCTGTGCTACATGTTATGGAGTGCTAGTGGTCTGCATGCTGTTTTGCATGCTGTTTAATTCTTGTTCTTTTGGATCTATATTCTACACTTTTTCCAGCAGCTTGGACTCACTGGCCCCTCCAGTAGCCTGGCCAGACTTTCAGTTGTTCTCATACTTGTCTTCCAATACTCTTATGCTATTTTACAACAATTCCATTTTGATATTTTGAATGGGGACACAGACATCCATATTCAAGCAATGGGTGTTCTGCTTGCCCTGTGGGTGTATGGACCCCTGTGCTCCCTGTTCTTACTGGAGTTGCTGGCACCTAGGCCTCCATGTGCACTGAGAACAGTCCCTCACCCATGAAGACAATTTCAAATGGAGTTTGAAAAGGCAAGTGCAAGGTGCTCTTTGCTTGTGTTAGAGATAGTCCTGTTACCCCATAGGCAGTAATCCCCTCTTGATCTCTCAGGTCATCTGGGGAGAGTCTTTCCCATGGATTTGTGATACTGCATGTCTCCCAGCCAATGGAACTGAGGGTCTCCTGTAACAGCCACAGGAGCAGCTGGCTCCCTGCCATCCTCTGAGGAGTTAAGGGAATTTTATACCAACTTTATTTATGGCAGACTAGTCAGCTTTTCTTCTGCCATGCAAGTTAAGCAAAATAAATTATCTCCTAACTGTAGTAAATAGGATAGCATCTTCTGCCTACTGCTCTATCCATGCCAGGTGAAATGTTTATTTTTCATTTTAAAACTACCTCTTTTTTCCCTTTGGAATACAGGTAATTTACCTAGTTTTTATACCATAAGCTGTTGTATCTTAGTGCTCTAGCAGACACACTAACTTGTCTACAACATGATGGATGTGGTTTATGTTTAGAAAGCCAATAACACTGTAAAATTAGATAGGGAACCTTTCTGATGAGGTGAAAACGACCTGTAAGGTAGAATGGAGACAGCAGTGTGTGACAATATTTTAATCTCATTTTCAACAGGGATTTAAGTAATTAAAAGTTAAAATATCTACGTGCTGAGCCAGGTAGCTCCTGTCAGAATTGCTATGACTGTCCAGAAGCTGTGTGCAGGGAATTGGTCTTTGGGCTGAAATTGAGTGTTTTCAGTTCCTTAGTGTTAAGCATTAAAGAGATGCAGTTAACCTCTACATGTGACAGTGTTTAGTTTGGCATGCTGCTGTCTAGAGTATCCGACTTATTGAGAGGGTTTTTTGCATATAATTTTCTGTTACAGAGAAGACAGCCTGAAATGAATCAAATTAATAGTTGATCATTCTAAACTAACACTGTGCAAGAGTTATGAATTATGACAGCCTGTTCTAGCAATCCAATCTGCACTCATGTGTGGCCAGGTAGATACAGGAATGTGTATGTCTGTATTCTTAATAATATTACAAATATATTGTAAAGCATCCATGTTTTTTTCCATATTCCCCCTCAGCTCAGTCTAATGACACTTGACATAAAATAGTTCAATGTAATTTTCTCTGAAGTACATGAATCCATCCTCTGCCATTTGCTGTTCTTAAAAATTGGCTTATTAGCAGCATAATCCTTGGAAAATCTTATCTGTAGTTATAGACAAATGTCTACACAAAGTTGTTGGGTTTTTTAAAATTTCCTGGAAGCAATTTCAAGCCAACTATATATACTCCACGACTTGCTTTTACATCTTTCTTTCACAGCTTGATGTATACTTTAGCATAATATTCAGTGATCATCATGCAGAGATTATAATACTGATAATAAAACAACTGGGTCCTGCCTTAAAATGTGAAAGGCAGACAAATTAGCAAACGGGAAGCAACAGGTAAAATCATCCTCCTCCACCAGGAAGAGGTTCAGGAAAATCAAAGATGCCTCATTTCCTGCTAATTCAATCAATGCTGTTCTTCCTACAGACACCACTTCAAGACTTCAAGGATTTTGTGTAATTTAGCACAGCACAAGGGTAGCATGAGAGCTGTAATTCAGTGGGTTTTCTAATGTTGCTGTTAAATGTTGTCCCTTTTCCCATGCTCATTCCTAGTCCTGAGACAAAGCTCTGCATAAACCACTGTATGGGGGTTAGAGAGAACAGGAAGATGAGCAAAAGAGGAGCTGTGCTTTTCAGAGTAGCTGTGTGTTAATATGAATGGTAGACTCATTAAGGTTGGAAAAGACCTGCAGGATCATCAAGGCCAATCTTAGACCAACACCACCCTGCCCTCTGAACTATATTGTGAAGTGCCACATTCGACCATTTTTCTTAATGCTCCCAGGGATGGGGACTCCACCACATCCTTGGGTGGCCCATTCTAATGCTTAACCACTCTTTCAGTGAAGAAATTTCTCTCACATCCAATCTCAACTTCCCCTGGCACAACTTGAGGTCTTTTCCTCTCATCCTATCACCTGTTGCCTGGGAGAAGAGGCTGACCCCACCTGGCTACTCCCTCCTTTCAGGCAGTTTTAGAGAGTGATTAGGTCTCCCCTGAGCTTCTTTTTCTCCAGGCTAAACAATCCCAGCTCCCTCAGCTGCTCCTCACAGGACTTGTGCTCCAGACACTTCCTCAGCTCTATTGCCCTTTCTCTGGACCTGCTCCAGCACCTCAATGCCCTTCTTGTAATGTGGGACCCAAAACTGAGCACAGGACTTGAGCCGTAGCCTCTCCAGTGCTGAATACAGGAGTGCAATCACTTCTTTAGTGCTGCTGGCCACACTCTTGCTGATGCAATAAGCGATGAGCCAGAATGCTGTTGGTCTGCTTGGCCACCTGGGCTCACTGCTGGCTCATGTTTGGCTGGCTGTTGACCAGCACCCCGAGGTACTTTTCTGCTGGGAAATTTTCCAGCCATTTGTCCCCAGCCTATAGCTCTACGGGAGGTTGTGACCCAAGGGCAGGACCCTGCACTTGGTCTTTTTGAACCTCATACCACTGGCCACTGTCCATGGATCCCTGCTATCCATATCCCTCTGCAGAGCTTTCCTACCCTACTCAAGACTCCCAACCCGCTTGATGTCCTCTATAAACTGTCTGAGGGAGAATTTGGTTTCCTTGTACAGGTCATCAATAAAGATATTAAACAGGACTATTCCCAGTACTGAGCTCTGGGGAATACCACTGGATGTAGCTCCATCCACTACCACTCCTGACAGTTTTTTACCGTGCAAAGAGTGCACCTGTCCGAGCTGTGGGCTCCCAGCTTTTCCGGCAGAATTTTGTGGGAGACAGTGTCAGAGGCTTTACTGAATTCTAGGTAGACAACAACCCAGTCTTTCCCTCATCCACTGGGCAGGTCACCTTGTCAGAGAAGGAAAGCAGGTTGGTCAAGCAGGATCTGCCTTTCCTAAACCTCTGCTGGCTGGGCCTGAACTCCTGCACGTGCCATGTGATCACTCTCAAGATAATCTGTTCCATAACCTTTCTTAAGCACTGAGGTTAGGTTGACAAGCTACTGCAATCCTTCTCCCGACATTTCTTGAAGATGGGTGTCACATTGGCTAGCCAGCAACTACTTCCTAATTATTGCAGGCTTGCCTTTGCTGGCACATGTACTGGGACAAAAGAATTGGTTTTCCCTTCAATGCCAAAATGGTCACAAGACTTTCTGAAATACTCATAAGGAGAATATCTGCAGTGAAAATGGCTCTGTCTCCATAACACTATTGCTGTATTTTGGGGGTGAGGGGGAGTTACAGTTTGAAATTGTGGGAGATGCATAACTAAATAAAATAATGAATAAAAATTACACAAGAGCTAAGTGCAAAATATCAAGGCACTGTCACAGCACTTGTTCTCAAACTGCTGTTGCAATCCCTCATTTAACCTGCTGCCGCTGCAAGTGGCAAATAATACTCTCATGAGATTAAGATGAAATTTCAGCTGTCTGCTCATATGAAATTGTATTTATCCTCCTCCTGTGAGATTCAGAGGACTGCAATGCATGTTCTTGTTTGAGCTTCTTTCCATCTTAGCCGTTAAAGGACTTTTTTAAATTTGAAGTTGAACATAGTCCTTTCCCAGCTGTGAAAAATACTTTATTTAAGCCTTGTAAACTTAAAAAAAACCCCATACAAACAAAAAACCCCAATGCTCCCAGAGCCATACCAATCTTTCTTAGTAGTGAAAATTGGAAATGTTTTCTACTTAGATGCAAGTTCTATTTCCTAAAGGTCTTATTGTACAAAAAAAAATGTTTCAAGTAAAGGTTAATTCAATTTTTTCAGTTCCTTCAGTACTTCAGTTCACCAGAGTGCCTGAGGCCAGTTCTGTAACCACCTAAGTGAATTAATGATATTGAATGAATTTTACTGAAATCTGATCCCAAATATGGGAGAGTAGGAGTAGAACACTGCTACACAAGCGTACTCAAGTTAGAGCTGTGGATGTCCCAGGATGGCAGGACCTGGGTGAGTGCTGAAACTGGAGGACAAGATTTTGTTTAAGAAACTGAGCATAGAAATTGGGAAGGGTGGGAAAAGAGAAACTCCAGATTCTCTACATCTGCCCCTGCTGTATTGCAGGGAGCAGGAATATGAGACTAATGATCATTATATTCTTTGTTGTAGTGGAGCAAGGTGTTACTGCCACAGACCATCTCCTCCCCCGGCTTTGGACCAGGGTGTGGTCACTCACCAACACATTCCTGACTGAGTTACAGAAACCCAGGATGGGATTAGGCATCTTCTGGTTGGTTGGTTTTCAGATTTAGGTGTTTATTTCATGCATTCATTGCAAATGTGACTCATGATTTCTCCACTACAGCTTCAGAGCAGGTGTCTGCTCCAGCACCACCAGCACACAGGTAATGAACACAGCTCCCTCCCTGACTTGCTGCCACCCTTGTTGTAGGGGACAGACCCAAGATGCTGTTCTGTGCCACCTATTTCCAGCTCAGGGATCGTGGCAGAACCAGGATGAATTAGAGATGCCCAGAGCCATTTCCCATCTATCTTGAGGCAGCTTGTGGGACAGGAAGGATTTATTTACTTTGCCCAGACTGGGCTTTTTGCAGTAAAACATCAGTCTGTGACTACTAGGTAATAGAATAGACTCTAGGTAATATTGGTAGATACAAAATATGTGACACTTTTCCCTACCTCTATTTAACCTTTCTTTCTTTGCCAACTCTAGACCCCTTGCTCAGGCAAATCTTCCCTAAGTGTAGGCCGGGGTCCCTCTCCAGGACCTCATTTTCCACCACCAGGTGGCAGAAAAATACAATGGCAGGGAAGGGGATAGAGAGGCACACCCAGAAAACCCCCCTACATCGTTAACTTAATCACTTTTCACTCGCAGGTATCAGAAGCTTCAGATTACTCTATGAAAATATCTAGATCTCTATTGTATCATATCAGACACATAGATCAGTATTGCTTTTGGAGACCACGGGGCTACTGTATGTTTAGAAAAATAAAAATATTTGGGTGGATTTTAGCAGAGAGAATCTCTGGCAGCATTGGCAGAAATTGCCTCTCCTATAAACTTTTAAAAACTTATTAAAATTGCCAAAATCTATGTAGTATTACAAAAAAGAGACTTCGATATTGAAAAATTAGTAAGGAACAAGAATAAAGCTGATTGTGCTGCAGTATCCAAAAGACCATCTAAGAGATGATAAAATCACTGGCTACAGCTTCATGTTGCTCTTAATCCAATTTAACTGCAGGACTCAAACCCCAGGCATGAAATTCTGCCCTAAGAAACAAAGTCACAAGCAAGTTTAGGGGGTTTTTTGTAACTGAGCAAAATGTCAGTCAGACAAAGCAAAAATGGCTTCTGTGGACACAGCAGACTAATACCCTGAGAAAACGGTCCCAGAAAAAACAGCACTGTGTTAAATAGAGGGATGTGTAGACACTTCAGCAAACCATTACTTTAAGTGGATACAAATTTGGGCTGTATTGGGCTGCATTTGGTTCTGACACTGAGTATACACTGATTTCAGATTCCTGCCTCCTGGATGTCTTCCCAGGCTGTTAATCTGTTGTACAACTACTCAGCCCACCCAGTTATTAACAAGAAAGCCATAATCACTGCACTTGATAGGGGCCCTAGCTCTCCAAGATGGCTATTGGTGAGGTCATGCCAGCTAGAAACTGTCCATTAAGGGAGTTTGTTGGAAGAGCAGCTCATTTCTGAATAACATTCAGTTTTAGACATCTCCTAAGCACTGCACTTTTCATCCTGACTTCTTCTCAAATGTATACAGATGCAGGTTTTAGAGCTATCCTGCAAATTTTAAGAGTTAAACTCAGACATGCTAGGAAAAAGCCTTTGAGTATAGTCCTTGAGAAGACAAGGAACATCCATGGCCTGTGGGGCTATGGCTGCTGCTGCTGCAAGAGTTGAGAGAATTATGATCACCCCCTGGATGCACCCTCAGGTAACTGATCCTGGGGAGGTTGTCAAAGTAGAAGGGATTTGCAGGGAATTGTGACTTGGATGGGAGAGCTTTTGGAGGCAGGTCTGCTCAGAGGATATTTTTATTACACAAGCATTACATACTTGAAATAATTTGGGAAGGGCTCATGTGGGCATTTGAGATGCTCAGTGACAAAGGTTTGGGATGGGAGGAATTAGGAGTTAGGCTATGCACTGCATAGCACCTCCTCAGGCACTTCCAACCAGATCTTCAGACTGGGGCCAAGGACTTGTGTGCAAGGACTGTCCTTCCTGCTCTGTCCTCCACTGTGTCTGTCCCATGGAAAGCAGAGGAAACTTCATCTTAGGATGTATGTAGGGGAGAGGTGTGGCTTCCAGCTCAGATTAAGTCAACATAAAATGATGCCAGTGCTGAAAAACAGACATGGTTGTTGGGAAGGACAGTCTTTAAGCAGTTAAGCACCCTAATGATGTGCACCCTCATCCTCACATGGACTTCTTGTGAAGCCTGGAATGCAATCTTAGAGCTGAACTGAAATGCTTTAAAAATAATCTCTACAGAAGTTAGTTAAACACTCAAGTCATTAAATATAAACACTTCATGTATATAAAAATCACAGAGAGGCATCTTTTGAAAGTGCTTTTTTGTTTAACAGTCAGAACATAAAAACTATGTGATCTTGCGGTTCTGCTGGAAGAATGATGTGAAGACACGTGGTAAAACCTTGAGCTATAGTGAGGAACTATAGTGAGGTTAGAGATTTTTATTTTACTTTCATAAATACAAGTAGCTGCAAGCATAGGGCTGTATTACATTATTTGAGAAAACTGCTGGTGGAAATAAGACAGTGACAATAGTGTCAACCAATATAAAAGTAAAAAGGATGATGTGCCATGGGCTGAGAGGTCTATGTACTACTTACAAACATTAGACATCAAGAGTCCAGTGAAGTTGATGAGAATCTTTGTGCTGATATCAGTATGATATCAATGCACAGAACCACATCACCCATATATACATATATATCACCCTATATATACATATATGTCTCATTATATATATGTGATTTTTATATATATTTATGATTATATATAGGTATGATATATATATATATATATATATATATATATATAATGACCTATAATATACATAATACCACAGCACCTGTGAGTTGGTACTGAAGAGTTGCTCAAGAGAATGGTAGGGAAGATCTTGAATTGCACCTTGGGGAGTTTGGGAAGAAGGTGCATTTTGGGGCAGGATATGTTCTAGGTCCAAGATGCAGAATGAGCAGAACTGAGAGTAAATGTCTGACAAAATTACAGTATTCAGATAAGAAACTAGAACCTCATCCAGGAAGAACAGTGTTAAGGTGAGCTCCGGTACACTCAGTGTGTAGATTTGCATTTAACCCAAGTAAGTCTGTATACAAAGTGTCTGGGAGAGTCATCTCTGTGTCTCTTCATGATGGCAATTCTTGGTAGCAGTTTCAAGGGCTTATATATGTTTTCCTCACTTAAGCTTCAACAGAGAAAAATGTAGATTTGTGGCCTTCTGCGGCTGTGGTGCTGAGGCAAATCCCTCTGCTGTCAGGAGACAGTGGGATGGGAAGACTGTGAATTTCTGTTACTCCACTGGAGCGGAAATAGAAGCCTACAGCCCATAGCTCACCCTGTAAATTTGCTTCTGTGAAGGGAAAAACAGTAGTGCTGATGCTGAACAGCAAGATCTGCTCTCCTTTGCAATAAAAGCATCAGGTACCCACTGAGATGGCAGAAGAGATGGCAGAAGAGATATACTTAGTCCAAAATACCCAGGAACCCTGTTCTCATGAAAAAGATAGGAGGAAAATTAAGCTGGCAACTGTAGATGCCAAGGGAGCACAAGGGTCTGGGATCTTGCCAAAGGTCTGGTGCAAGTCGGAGGTTGCAGCTGATTTTTGTGAATGAGAGGGTTTACAAGAGGAGGTGGAAGATGGCTGGATCACGTCAGAGCATTGTGAGCACAACAGGAACTTACTGTGTAATTATGTATTTAAGAAGGCTAAAAGGAATGGGGATGATGGCAGAGTAGGAAGGTACATGCACAGGACCTGCATTTTTGTGGGGCACAGTTACAACCTGTAGCTGTCTCCCACACATACCTAGGGGTATCATGACAGGTTCAAGTGCTAGAAAACAGATCATGACCCTTTAGAAACCTTCCCCCCCCCAAAAAAGCTCAATTTTTTTGAGGGTATCTGGTTTCTGGCTTTTCCTGTTTGAGTGTTAGATTTTGGACCATAAAAGCAAAGAGGTTTATTGTCAGCAAAGTCATCCCTCCTCTGTTTCCTTCAGTGAAGACTGCTATGAAGACACAGCTCTGGGCTTAAACCACAGGCAGGAGCATTCATTCCTGCAAGCTGAGAAGGTGGCTTTTGTGGTATGACAGAGCTGGACCCACCACCCCCACTCCATGGAGGACATTCTGGATGGAGTTTCACCTCCTAGCTCATCTGAGCTAACTGTGTTGGCCTCCCTCCCTCGCTCTCACACACATGGTGTCCCTGCTGTGTGACACCCAGAGACTGCTGCCACAGGAGACTAATCCAGCAGGATGTGGATGTATTTCCCGTGGGATCAGTGAACTGATCCAAATCACCAAGCGGGCATGTGATTGCTAATGCAAGGACCGGAGCCAGGGCTGGGAGAAAGGAAGAGTGGGATCAGCACTTTGGCAGTAGACTGCAGTTAAGTTGGACTAAACATAGCACAAATCTGAACTCTGAAAAACCCATCACATCATGATGATTTTCATTTGGTACAACAACACCCCAGAGTGACAACTGGTACTTGGAGGAATCCATTTGTTTATTTATTCAACAGATGAACACAATACACTTCTGTCAACACAAGATTTTACAGGTAACAGCTGGCATATAATGAAATTAATGAAGAGTAAAAAATAATCCTTGAATTAAAATAGTACTGCAGTCAGTTGTAAGACTGCTACTTATCAGTTATCAATTAAATATAGTGCAACTTTTTCTGCTGGGTCAGCTGTAGGCTGCAAGCAAACATTTCACATCTGTGATACATGGACTGTCTAAGGCGAGTCCTTAAAGGTCCTCTGTTGGAGACAGGGACATCTTCTAATAGATCAGGGTGCTCAGAGCCCAGCCCAAATTGACCTTTAATGTTTACAGGGATGTGGCCTCTCTGAGCAACCTGTTCCAGTGTTTTATCACCCTCATTGTAAAAAACTTCTTCCTTCTATCTAATCTAAATTGACTTTATTTTAGTTTAAAACCATTAAAGGTCACCCTTAATGGATCCATTTAGTCCAGAGAGTTTGCTAATCTGCTGTCTACACAGACATTAGCCTGAGATAAAAACCGATGTCTCCATTTTAAAATGTGAAATGTGAGAAGAAGATAGAGAAGATATGTTTTCTTCCATTTGCATATGTTTGGTTTGTGTGACAAGAGGCTAAGAAAAAGGCTTATAAAAAGCAAGATACAATGCAATGATGCTCCTCAGGGGCAGAGGCATAGGACAGTAAAATCAGTCTCATGTTTCCTAATGAGCTCTAGGTCTCCATCTAATTTAAATTGTCTGCCTGGAATACTGAAATACTTTCAGGCACTTATATTCTGCTCATTATTAATAAACAGCACATAACACTCAAGATGTTTCTTTTTTCACTTCCTGCCTCATTCTGGCTTATCCATTATGATTCGCAGTACAACAAGAAAGTGGATTTTCTTATATTACAAATCTCAAAAACCTGCTCTTTTCTATGAATTATATGAATAACATCAGGAAGGGAAATAGATACAAAATTGTATGCTTTATCTATGTTAAATATAAAAAAGGTTTTTTCTTTGAGGAGTATAATTTAATAACCATTTTTCCCCCCTTCAGCATTCACAAGACCTAAAGTAGAGTGCCATTGTTTGAACTTCCAGCTCTACTTCTGTAATTGACAAAACCATTTTCTGGCAAGTGGCTTGTTGAACCGGAACATAAATGCACAGCCAAATCTAGCTGTGGAAGGCAAGCTGTGTGCTTTTGAAACTACACAAGCTTCCTCTGCTGGAAGACGTACACAGCTGCAGGGTTACCCATGGCATCTTGAGAGGAAGAAAGGCTCCATCACGAACTTTGTAGAAGAGACACCCTTTCCAACTGAAATTGAAAACTGAAATTTTAAAATTTTGGTGGAAACAGAGAAAGCCCCAATATTTTGTAGATGTATCATTGCTGCATAGTTTGGAAGTACACTAATCTTGTGGTGTATACACAACCAAAGGCAGCAAAAATATCAGTCCTGGACAACACAGGGGTTTTTTTGTTATTTACAGGGAAATATGCTTTTTATCATTAAACATATTAAAAAAAAATAAAATTGCATCCTACCCTTGTCTGGTTCCTTGGCTCATTCCTGGGAGAGTAAGTTGCTGTTTGTGCAGATCTCCCAGAAAGCAAAGGCAAAAGGACTGGTCATTGATCTGAAAAAGAGAAGCCATAGTCAGGATGACTCAGTGTGCAGAAATGAAAATTAATTATACCTTCGGCATTTAATTCACTGATTTAGGTATTTCATGTTTATAAAATTTTCCCAGAAAGCTGCTCTTCTTTAGGACCATGTTGAGAATATTTATAGCACTCATATTCTGACATTCTTCTACTCTGCTGAAGGAGCACATTTTCAATGCTGAACCCCCATCTGCTGGTATGTCACTCAGCAATCACTCTGAGATTTTTATTCAACTCCTTGGGCTTTGTTTTGGTTCTTCTTCGTGATGATTGATATTGTGAGACTGTCAATTTTCTTTATTCTCTTTTCAAGCTCATTATGGATATGTTGAGCAAGATGGATCCTACATTGGTCCTGCAACAGCCTACCGGTAACACTCAACCTGTGAAAGGTTTTCATCTTTTTCTTTCCTCTTTATTGTCAGCTAGGGACCTGTGTGAGGACCTCCCCTCCTGCCCTCCTGCCCCAGGAACACTTAAATTCTTAAAGGTCCCTTTCTGAAGAGCCTTGTTAAAGCTGCTGTGCATTTTGTGATACAGGCAAGAGTCACACATTTATTATTATAAATTTTAAAAGATCTGGGTTCCCAGTGTACCTTTCATCTTAGAAAACACCAATGACCTTACATTGTTCATTTGAAAGTTTCAGTCTTTGGCAGTAAGGAAAACATCTTTTCTTCATAGGTATTTATAAGCACAAGTTCACAGTCACAGCCTTTACAATTATGTGATTATATTTTTCTTTTGTAACTCTTTTCTTACTGTTAGAGACTGAAATGTTATAATTTATGGCTTAAACATAACCAGTAAAGCAGAAAATTTCTGCATATTCAAAGTATTATGTTAAATTGAAAGCAAACCAGTTATTGAGAATTTGAAATGTAAAATAAATTGAATATTTGAATACTGGGAACATCTGGTTTCAAAAAGATACATCAGGGAACATCTTAATGATAAGAAGTGTTCACTTCTGAAGTCTCAGACATTGTATTGGGATGGTTGGCTAGCATAACATACAATCATTCTATTTTTAATAAAGATTTCTGCAGGACTGGCCTTTCTTTGGAATATAATGCACAAAATCTTTTTTTCTCAGAAAAAAATTTAAAAACCCACAAAAGGTTGAGAAAAGGAGAGGAAAATTTGAAAGGCTTCTATAATTTAGTCTGTGAGACGGAGTTGAAATTTAGACTGAGAGACTAGAATTTACTAAATGAACAGCAAACACACACATTCATTGTTTTAAAATTACAATCAAAAGCTACTTTAAAAAAATTTCTACAAGTCCTGGAAGAAATTGGAAGTGTATCAGAACGAATACAGCATAAATTTAGAAGCTGGTAAGATACTAGACCTTCTAATACATTGTTTTGACTTCATTAGAACCAGGACTGGTATCTGGTTTATGACTGAAGAGTTTTGAATCTGCTCCTTTGTTTTCCTGCATTTGACAAGTAAATCTGCCCACAGAGTTCATTCCATGGCTCAAACACAATTTTCCAGGCACAGAAATCTTGTTGAACATATAATGCAGAACTTCAAAGCCTTGAGATGTAATAAATCCATGATAGCATACAAGCAGAAAGACCTCATGGTGGTCCCAGGCCAGGGGCTTCCATGGTGGAAGTAGCTTCAGAGCAGAATGGGAACTTTTTTGTCCTGTATCTTGAGCTAGAGAATCTACAACCTAAACGTAGAAATGGAATTAACAAGAAAAACCAGAATCACGTCTACTAAGTCAAGTATATGTTCCTTGTGAAAATTATTTAAGTCCCAATGAATATACTCATGGACAGAAAATAACAGTTGCATACCTTTCCTAATACAAAAGAGAAAACTTGTGTATGTTTTTTATTTTGACTCCACACTGAATGTGCAACTGCAGAAAAAGTAAAGCAGCTGATAAAACCCATATAATAATGACTATATAGAGGAAAAACAAAAATATAACTGCATAGGCAATGGTAAAACTGACATTTTCTCAATGAGCATTTTTAATATTATGTGATGTAGCAACACCTCAATGATATTCATGAGACAAAGGAAAAAGTTTACTTGTAGCCCTGACTTTCTCCCTAGCAAGCTACAAAATCTTAGTGCAAACAGTGGAGCAACCCTGGAGACATTAAACTTTTAAAAAAAAAATTTTTCTTTAAAGAAGATAGCAAAAATGCTTTAGAAAACAATCTAAATAGAGAGTTTAGTACTGATTTGTGACTGGTATTTGATTTTTGGTTGAGGTAGAACACAAGTGAAAAGACTTTACATTTCTACGAAAATTACATACCAGTAAACAGTAGAAACTTGTTCATATTTCCTGAAGCCAAACCTCACAGACTCTCAACTCCATCCCAGCACTACGGAAATTATCAACTCCTTCATGAATAACTGAAAAAAGAATTCCAATCATTCAATTTTTTATGCAGTTTCTAGCCATTCATCCTTTCCTGTTTCACTGTACTGAAGTGCTGTTATATTTAGTTTATTTTCTCAGGTAAAAAAAAATCAATGTGCTTGTGTGTGGGCACACTTATTTGCTTGCATAAGGCTGTTGGTTAATTTTATTTGAATAATACTTTGAGGTAGAGATCTTAAGAACATTTATGTGTCGCCAAGTTTCAAGAAAACCAGATTGTGTAGCACTAAGACAGCAAAGAATATCATAACTATAGGAAAAACTGAAAAACTTCAGTGGAAGTTCCAACCACTTTTCAATACGACCATTTTCTATTTGCAAGTGTTTCTTGCAGTTAAGAGATTTGTACAAACTCTAGTGAATTATCTAATGAAAAGCAGCTTATGCTGCAGTGGATGCTACCATAATTTAAAAAAAATCACTTGAAAAGACAGCAAACCTCGCTGTCCTATGGATCCCAACCCCACGGGCTGACAGGGTTCAAAAACTTGTGAAACTCCCTAGGTTTTTTTGTGCCGTGCGGAAAATCGAGAGAATCTTAGGGCATTCCATGGCACGTGGGAAGCTGTGTGACCGAGCTGTTAAATTCCAGTTGTAACAAAGAATGGAACACTGCCGAGCTCTCAAGGGATTTATTTGCATGTATGCAGAACTTCTGCGTGGGAGAGACTTCAGCGCTGACCCACTCTGCTCCCGCTTAGGAACTGCAGGAGAAGCACGACTGGCATTTCGGGCCGGGGCTTCTGCAGCTCCTGCCAGGAAGTCAGGCTTCTCCTGGCACCGCGGCCCTCAGCGATCTCCGGCGCTGCCCGCCGCGCCTCCCCCGGCGCTCGGGCCGCGTGTGGGGCTCGGGCCGCGCCCATGGCGGCGGGCGGGCAGGTACCGCTCATGGCCGAGGCGGGGCCGCCGCTGCCGCTCCGCCCCCTCCTCCTTCCCCTCCTCCTCAGGTTTGTCATCGTGTCGCCGGCACGGCCCGCAGGAGGAGGAGGAAGAGGAGGAGGGATGAGGGATCCGCTGCCGCTTTTGCATCCGTGACGGGGGCCTGGAGAGCCCGGGCTTGGGACGGCCCCTTTCCTACCGCCGGCGCACAGGCGCTGCTCGCCCGGGGGAAGGGCCAGCAGCAGGAGGAGGACGGCGGTGCTGTGTGTGAGAGAGCGTGGAGATGAGCTCAGCTCTGTGCCCTGGAGCCGCCTGAGGAGACCCGGCTCCCTCCCAGCCTCCCTCGCCGCCGCCGCCATGGCTCACTCCCCGGTGCAGGCAGCGCTGCCGGGGATGCAGGTGAGCAGCTGCCCCAAGGGCAGGCACGGGCACGCACCTCGGGCCGGGGTGGGTGTAAAGCGGGGTATTCCGGGCCGGGGGGACAGGGCGAGCGGAGAACGCGCCTCTTGGCCCTGGCTGGGCTGGGGGCAGAGGAGCGGGATGGGGACGAACCGTGCTGTCAGCGCTTGGCGCGGTGCCGGCGCGGTCCCTCCGCCCGGTGGATCCGTGCCTGCCGCTGCCTCTGCCGCCGTCCCTCCATCCGTCCTGGGCAGCCGCTGTGGGGCTGCGGGCGTGCGGAGCGCAGCGCGGCGTGCGGCCCCCTCCCCCGGCCGGGACTTCTCCGCGCTGTTCTGATTCCCGAGCCAACCGCGGCTCAGTGGGCGATTTTTGGCCCCGTTAATTTGAGGTGGGTAGGCGAAGCATACGCAGAACCAGTCCGTACAAGCAGGGCCTGGAAATGTTGACCTTCAGCGCATGCTGCAGTGCCCATGTCTGTGGTGCTGCTCTAGGTGGGTGCTCGGGGATCGTGTTTGGCTCCTGTGTTTGATTCCAAGAGCTGCTCAGTTGCTGTTGTTATGCAGTGGAATTTGCTCGTTCTGTGTATTAACTATATATTTGAAATAACTAGTGCGGTTTTGTGCTGACTGAACTGCCCTCCCACCCCCTCCCCCGTCTCGTTTTCCTTGGTTTAAATGGAAACTGCTGCCAGGAAAAACATTAAGGACATCGGTATCCTTGTGTTGTTATTCTAATATTTCCCACATCTGATTAGAAACTTTCTTGCCCTTATCTCCAAAGGAACAACTTATGAATGACACGTAAGAGTTTGTCTCCTGGATTGAAAGTGTTTGTGTATCATTTGGCTTAAGTATTGATTTTCTGTGTTTTGTTTTCTTGTGACTCAAGATTCTAAGTCATGAATCTCTTTTCTTTGCAAAATCTGAGGATCTGAATTGAAAATGTGACACGCTTAGGCATAGCATGAATTACTTGTTCATGCATAGTACTGGATGCCCTGTAGCCTACGTAGGCCCCCACTCTCCAAGCTAATTAATTTATTGCTCTGTAGGTCCTGCTGTTGAGAGTTCAAGTTCACCTTCCAAATATAAGCAGTTTGCTGATTGTCAGAGACAGAGAAATGAGGGTTTCTTGATTGACTATGGATATCATTTGGGCTTTTTTTATTATTCATTTGAGACATATTGGAACTAAGACAACTATCTACTTTGAGACAGAATCTATGACACTTAAGCATTTAAAAGTTAGATTTCTAGCTGCTTGGAAGTGAGAAAATGATTATTCCATCAGTATGCATGTACTGATGATGTGTGTCACTGCATGATCTGAGGACCTGTGCTTTTTATTGACTTGATTTATCATTTAGTTTGTAGTACTGTTAGCTGTACTAAATGGGTGGATCCTCGGGGTTCATGTTAGTCCATGTAATTTGGGACTTTGCTTCAAGTATTTTTTTTCCAAATGGTGTTATTTTTCTCATGATTTTTTTCTATTATTATGAGAGTTGCTCAAGTGTGAACTTTAATAGTCTAAAAAAAAAAAAAAACCCAGAACACCAAACTAAAGACCTGCAGATAGGTCGAGGCATAAAGTCTGTGAGCAACGTGAATGCTGCTCGCTAATTTTCTGTGCCCAGTTCAAGATGTCTATAACCATTTCCATTATGTCAGAATATATAGCAGTTTTATAGTGGTCAGTTGTCAGTACACAATTCTCTTTGATTTTACTTCCAAATAAGTGTTCAAAAAGTAAAGTACAAACAATATGTGACATCTGCTGAGACAAGAAAAAGGTTTGGGACTTTTTCATTGTGTAGAAGAGAGGAATGGAGCTTAGTTCTCTGAGTTATAATTAAATTGCCTAAATCATGGGACTGTCTCTTCTTTTTCTGTTGTGTGATCCCTCCTCCCCACCTACCGGCTTCTGCCACAAACGGTGGAAGCAGTGTCAGTGACAAGTTATACAGCTTTCTCTGATGTTCTTTGCTGTACATACACAAGAGAGCAGCCACTGTGCTTGTGTGAGCAGAGTAATAACTTCTTGACCTCAAAAAATTGCTTGGAGGGACATCACTTTATTAATGCTGTTTGGAGTGAGCATGGTAGTGTCAACAGAGCAGAGGAGTGAAGGATTAATATATTTCTCCCTGAACAAGATGTCTGATCAATGTTTGAAGAGTGATGCATAAAAAGTGAGTGGGTAGAGAGTGAGGCAAAGGAATGAAAAACTGTGGAGGAAATGTGGGATGGTGCTGGAAGGTTGTCAAAACCTGAGATTTGCTGTCTACTGCACAGTGGGCATGTTGTAACCTGAATAAAAACAGAGTTGGGTTTTGACCTAAATTTCAGTTTAAGTTTGGACTTGAAGTTTTTGCTGTTATTAAGGGCTCTGTGTAGATATGAGTTTGAGTGTGCAGGGTGAAGCTGCCTCATTACTAAACTGAGGATGTGTTGTCTTGCTTCTTTAGGCCTTATGGAAGTGGCCTGGGGAGAGTGCATGTTTACTGGCTCAGAGTGAGTGTGTATGACCTTGATTTTCGGACTAGCCTGCATTTCAAAGCTGTGGAAAGCTTCTGGAACTTCTTTAAGGAAGCTGTATTTTAAATAATCAAGTGTGTTTATAAATTTATGGTAATAAATTCCTGTGGTGCTTTTAAAATTCCATCATCTTTAAGACAAACCTCTTCTGTGTGATAAACCTCTTTTTTATCTTCTTCCCTTTTCAGATTTTTTTTTTTGGTAGCAATAACAGTGTTTATGCAGCAAGTTATTTTTGTTCATTCTTCATTGTATTTTCAGTACAAGAGCTACAGGTTCTTCATGCAAAATGTAAATAAACGTTGACATTCAAGCTGTCTTGCTTCAAGAAATGCTAGAAGTTTAACTAAATTTAAGTGGGAACTTGACAACTGAGCAGAAAAGGTTGTTAAGTATGAAGGTAGCATTCCTGGCTCAGAAGGTGTCTAAAGTATCAGTTTGCTGGAGACTGGAAGGGTATTTTGGGAAATTCTGCTGTTTACTTGTCTATTTTTGCGCTGTTCCAAAGATGTTCACTTTTGACTGTTGCAGGAGAAGGGTCCTGGCCTAGAGGATCCTTTGTTCTGATCTGGCATGGCTGTTATTTCATAGTTACACACTATAGGTATTACTGTCTTTCTTGTTGTAACTCATTCTCCTTTTACAATAAACTGTTTTAACTACTTCCTGTGTGAACTCTGTTTGGTAACTGCAAAATATTGTGTTGCTAAATCAAAGCACTGTGGAAGGGCCACATTTGCAGCTTCTGTGTAGGAGATTAGTTTTCCCCAGTTTGGTTTTTTTTTTTTTTTTTAGAGTTTGTGCTTACTGCTGCTGTTTATGTTAAGAGTTCGACAAATACTTTACAGTAATTTACAGCACTTAAATACTGGACAGATCCTTGGACCGTTATGATCTTGGCTAATCAGTTTTAAAATATCCTGAATACAGATGTTATGGTTCTTTGACATATTGCAACCTCTGCCCTTGGCTGCCAGGACAGAAGAGTTTTAATTGGTGAAAATGAAGTGGACATCTTCTCACTCTGTAGTCAAAGGCTGTTTGAAGGCTGTGTAATAGATGTATGGAGCTGTTTGAGAGGAGTCAGGAAAACCTATTTCCATTGTGTTACCTTCCAGAATAGGTAAATAGATACAGCTTATGGTGACTGTGTCTTTCAGGTAACCTCATAGACCAGTCAGATTGGTCCTGTGACGGGGCAAGTTTCATTTACCAGTTTCATGTTTGAGTTAGCCAGCTGGCATCTTTGTTCCCCGGAGATACAAAAGGCTACTGATGTAGCAAACACATTTAAATATTGGGCCTTGTGTTACGAGTGGTGTACAAGGCTCTGGTGTCAGCTTTTACATAGTGGCGTCTTTTGTGTTTCTGAAGTAGAAAATGTAAGTATGTATCTTGGCTGCATTTTCAAAATTTGCTTGAATTTTTCTTGTACTCCCTTTCTTGGGGGTGGGGTGGGAAGGGGAATAGAGGATGCACAAAACACTGGTGAACTAAGTCAACAAGGCATCTAATATAAATTAATAATAATATCAAATACTGCATCAATCCTATAATAATTTGATCCCTGCTATACCAAAAAGATGTGGACAGCTGGAGATGGTCGAAAAGGCTGAGAGAGCTGGATGTGTTTAGCCTTGAGAAAGAACGGCCGGGGATGGAGACCTTATTACCATGTTCCAGCATTTAATCTACGGAGAAGGTGGAGACTGCCTTTTTACTAGGAATCACATGGGAAGATGAGGGGTTAGAGATACAAGTTACCCCTGGGGAGGATTCTGATTGTACACAAGAGAAAAAATGTTCACAATTAGGACAATCATCTGTTGGAATAATCTTCTTGGGGAAGTGATGGACTCCTCAACACTGGGCTCTTAAGATTTGCCTGAACAGAGTGCTGGGCTACCTTGTCTGGACTGTGCTTTTGCTGAGAAAGATTGGACCAGATTTTCCTTGAGATCCCTTCCAACCTGGTGTCTTGTGATTCTGTGATTGAATGTGATCTGGTTATTGCTCTTGTGATGATACACCTTTTGTGGAGTACTGTTTAATTCAGCAGTTCTGTGTGCCTAGAAGTAATAATTTGTGTGGATGCGGCTATGTAATCAAAACTGTTTTTACTTGTAAACTCTTTGTTGGTCTGGATAAGTTTCTATGTGCATGTATACACAAATGTCAGACTGTGCTGGTTGTGTATTAGTATAGAGCTAAGAGCCTTCTGCAGTGTAACTTGATAAAAAGTGAGGCCTGAATCAGGAGAATTTATTGTATTCTTAGTTGCTCTGCTTGGCAGCTTCTTGAGATGGACACCTGGGCTCTCTGTCAGATAAAATGAGTGCAAGAAGAGTCTCCCTTCAAATTATGGGATTACTGTAGAACCTAAAATTCACTATTCCTTATTTTTCTCAAGTAGTATTAATGCAATGTAACTTTCTAATTGCCTCTATTAGCATTCTTTATTCAACCATTTGTCATAATGATGGGGTTTTCTCTAAAGAGCTACTGCTTTATTTTTGTTTTTATCAGTAGCTTAGCTAATTAAGAGTGATTTTTACAGTATTTTGGCTTTTTAGCAAGTAAAAACAAGTGAGAGATTATTCTGAAACTGTTTTTGGGACATTTTTCCTTAGCTATCTCTTGGTGTTTAAAATACATCTTTTGTTTCTCTGCCGTACTGTACCTACTGCTGATAGTTGTGTGTTGTTTTCACTGTGTGCCCAAGGCATGGAGGGATTTTTAATTGCAGTAATTTACAGTTTAGAAGTGTCATGGATGGAAGGGAGGAAATCATGTACAGGTTGTGCAAGTTTTTAGTGATATCGCACTAAAAACTGAGAAGCTTCAGAAACTCAGAATAAATTCCAATTAAATATGTTTTCCGGAAGCAGACTACAGTTAGGTAACTATTGATTTTTGTATTAAACTCTTAGGGTTGTACACTAAACAGATTTCTGGATGAAAAATATCAGAAACTTTCAGACTGATTTTTTCAGGGTGCATTGCACCCAGAAGATAGTATTGAATAATTAGAAATCTGGAAGCATGCTTTGTATATTTGTGTTACTGATAAAGAATCAAATATTTTGTATTCTGAATGTAAGACAAGTGCACCTTCTTTGAAAATAAGTGGAAAAAGAGTTATACAAGGGCTGAGAAACACTTTTATGATAGGCTAACTTTAGGCAACTTTTTTATTCTTGCTGGGAATGTGCTTACACCCTGTTTCAATCTAGGTAGAAATCAGAACAAGAGTCGAACTGTGTGACAAATATGAGTATTAGTAGGCCATAGTGATTCATGCTAAATGTTTTTACCTTCAGTGTTTGAGATGCAAGGTTAACAGCTTTATTTTTTGCTTCCTCTCTCCCCTGTTTCAACCCACTGAAGTTTTGCAGCAGAATTTATGGCAGTTGTTAATTTTTCTCAATAGTTAAAGTACAGTAATTTCACGATTGTAAGCCGCACCATTTTGACTAAAATTTTGGTCCGAACCCAAAGTGCGGCTTATAATCAGGTGCGGCTTATATATGGACAAAGAATGAAGAAGTTTCTGTTTTAGTTTGGAGGACAGGTGTCTGCTGAGAAAGGCAGGAGCTTCTCTTTGAAATGGAGAATGTAAACCCCCTCCTTCCAAATTATTATAATTTTGAAATCAAGAGGCTTTCAGGCAAAAATATGGGAATTAGGAATAACAGTTCTTTTCTAGAGAAATTAAAATAGAAATACGGTACTACAAAGAAACAAACTCCAAACCCTGACAAAGTCAGAGTACAACCTGACACCCCGTCAGGCAGGGTGTTGGTAGCAGTCCCATTAAATGGTGGCTGCATCCTCCTGCAGTGACAGATGTGATTCAGTTGAAGCAGTGCTCCTGTAGAAGGTGCAGTTACCCTCTGGAGGTCCAGTGGTGATATGGAGAAATCCAGTTTTCCTCTGGAGGTCCAGTGGAGAAAGGGGCTACCTTAGTGTCCCAAAACCTCTGTTTTTATCTTGGTAAGAAATGCTGGGCTCTTCCCCCTGGCTAGAGCAACTTCCAATGGGATGCAGTAATTTTGTCAGTCCCACAGTGGGACTCAATGGGCCATTAGCAGAAAATGACTCACTGGAGGAAGGATGGGTTGTGAAAAGATAAAGAACAATGCTCTGCCTGGTTTCAATGGATGGCCCATTAGCAGAGTGTCTGCCGTTGAGATAAGGATCGCTGCCCCCAGCCTCAACAGATGGTGATAGAATAGATACCTTTTATCACACCCTGTATTGTAACGTGCGGCTTATAATCAGGTGCGGCTTATATGTATGGACAAAGAATGAAAAGTTGCTGGCACCCGGAAGTGCGGCTTATTCTCAGTGCGGCTTATAATCGTGAAATTGCTATTGCTAATTCTCTGTATTTTTGGTATATTGTATTTCTCCCAGAAAAAAACCCAAACAATTTCCTTATGGTAGCATGTGTATGAATTGAATAATTATAGTATTGGAGATGAAAAGTGAGAAATATGGAATGTGTATGAAGAAAAAAAAGAAAAAAATTATGTGTTACTTTTTATAATTTGACAAATTCTCAGTGAAAGAGCTGGATCTTAGTTCTACACCTAGTTATTACAGATGAATGCTTTCATTCTAGTCTTTGTACCTCTCATTCAATGTTTTGCTGATTAGTCTTCTCAAAATAAAGATCAGTTGTTGCTGTTCATGGTAATTACAAGATGCCTATGGTAGTTTGTCTCATTTTACTTTATTATTGATAAATAAGACTGAGAGATAGTTCGAATTTGCTTCCAGTTTTAAGACCTGTTCAAAATGTCTTTTTTTTTCTTTGTTTATATAAAAGTCCAATTACATAAATCCAATTACTTGATAATATTTTATCTTTTTGGGTTAGTTACTTTGAAAGTATGGGTAGGCATTGATACAATTGAGCCATTGAACAGTTTATAATCTGCCTATTGCCTCTGTTTTATTTCACATCAACTGCAAGAAATAATTTCGTGTGTTGCATCTGTTTTTTATATATGGTATATATATGTTTTCTTGCTGAAAACAAGAACTTGTGAGCTTCTGAGAAAGCTGAAACTTCTGGGTAGCAAACTTTGAGGCTTCTCCTTCCTGGAGGTAGTTTTTTCTCTGATGCAAAACCATCTTATGTGGGTGTTTTGGTTGCTTTTTTTTTTTTCGTCGTGGATTTGTTTATTCCCTGCCCCCTGCTTTGGTAGCCCAAGTTTGTGGGAGGGCTGATTTGAATTTCTGCAATTTACCTGAATTTACATATCTCTACTGCTACCCCCTGTGCTGCTGGCTTTGTGGGGATCAAAGTAAAAAGGGGAGCTGCTTAATACTGGTCTGGGTTGTGATGAAGAGAGGTTAAATGGTTTTTGAAAGATTGCAGGTGGTGATCTAGGGAAACCTTTGCAGTGCTTTCTTCAAATGGGGAGCTGTGTGTAGGAGAATGACATCAACTGTGCCTGCTGTTCACTTTGACTGTCTTTAGGCTCGGAGTTCTCAGGGTACGTGGGAAAAATTCTTGTGTGAACTTCTCTGGCAGATTTCTGTTCTCTAGTCTGACAAAAGAAAAAAAATAAATAAATTATGTGCAGCAATGGTGTCTTATTTTTGAAGAAGTTATGTTTCTGTGCAGTAAATTTAGCAGCAGAACTGATTCTTGATATGATAGAAAGTGTATCACAGAATAGCTGAGATTGTAAGGGACCTGTGGAGCACCTCCTGCTCAGAGTAGAGTCACCAGATTGCTCAGGATCACATCCAGCTAATTTTGAGTACCTCAAAGGATCCACAACTTGCCCTGGGCAGCCCTAATCTAGTATAGGATTATCCTTATATTAAGAAAGGCTGGGTTTTTAGCTTTGTATTTTGTTTTGGTGGTTTGTTGTTGGATTTTTTGGGTGTTTTTTGTTGGTTTTTTTCCCCCCCGCCCCTTCTATTATTTTTGGAAGTTTAGATTAAGTTTCCTATAATTCAATTTCTGGCCATTGCATCATGTCCTTCTACTGGACGCCACTGAGAAGAATCTGGCCTTGTGTTCTTTACTCCTTTCCATCAGATATTCACACACAGTATTGCCAGTGCCCCACGCTTCTTTTTTTTTCCAAGCTAAGCAATCCCCAGAAATCTCTAAAGCTCTTCAGATTATTGTATTTTGGGCTTGGTCTTGATAGGGAATGAGAGCTGGGATGGCAAATTCAAAATTGATTTGGTGATGTGAAAAGTGTACAAAATGAAGTGTTAAAAGATGATTGTCTGTTTCAAATGAGCTGCATAGAGAAATTGCAGATCTGCAAGTAAAATCAGTTGTGCTAATAAGCTTAAGAACTTGAATTATGCAGATGGTTTATAATTTTTGTAAGTTAAAGAGAAGTATTTTCAATGCTTTTCTGCAATAGCTGGAATAACTCTTCATAAAAAGAGGTTAGAAATAAGAACTGGAGTGAGATGGGGAAAAAGACTCTAAGCTGTGTATCTTCTTTCAGAATAGTTATGGATAAAGTTGTATCTAACTAGTTTGAATTACAGTAACATTTTCTATTGAGCTTTAAGGGACAGTTAGTGTGGATGAGAATTGGGGAGTCGTAGAAATAAATATGTTGCAAGATGTGTGTAATCCTGGCTGTGAGGAGGGTACTGCAGAGGTGTTGTCGGAGGGGGTGATACTGATGGTTTCTCCAGGACTGTTCTTGACATTTGCTGACTAAAAAGTGACCTTTGTGTAGAAAAAGGGAATGTCTGAAAAAGACAAAATTGAAAGGTACCTGTTACACGTGAGTGGCAGTGCTGAAGGACTGTACAACCCTGGGCATTGGAATTACTGAACAAAACAGCATAAAGTTCAGCTTGTCATAAGTATGAGTATTACAAAGAGCCTTTGCAAAAGTTTGGGAGCTCATTAGTTGGAAATGTAGAGCATTAGGAAGAGGTGATTTGGTTTAGCTGGTTGCAGCTGAGTTTGAGCCATGAGACCAAATTGAACAAATAGGATCTAAGAATGTGGTCAGACTGTTTTTATTCTGTGAAAGTAGAAGTAGGCAACAGTGTTGTTAGGTACAAGAAGAGTTAATTTTAAATGGAGTATGTTTTTCTGGCTGATTAAGGTCAAAAGTAATGAATCCAATGTGGAACAAGTACAGAGAGATTACTCAAATTATTGGATGAATGGTGGCTTTGCTTATGGTGAAAAGGACTTTGTTCTGCATGGCTGAACAAGCTGGACAGGGAGACAAGATGGTTGCAGTTTGTGTTCAGAAGTGTGAAAAACTATTTAAAGTAAAAAGCAAAGTAATTCAAGTGTCTATGGAAATTGAAAGTTCTGGAATGATTCAATCTAAATGCTCCATAATTTGATTTGTTGCAGCATGTATTCTGTGACAAACTTTGAAAAAAATGTTGTAGCAGTAGAGATCTAGTTCTTTATAAGGTGATTAGCTTTACCCATTTGCAACAGATATTGATGTTCTACTCTGTGGTTTTTAGTAATATTTGATGTTACCTTCATTGCATGAAGGTTCTTTTATCAGTTCCCATTATTTTAATATTAGTAGGAATAGACTCTATGCTTAGTAAAAGTTTGCAAAGAATAGAGTTGGCAAAATCGTAGTGACAGTGTATGTGGAAGTTGTATAGAGAGAATATTTATAAAGCTATTTGTTTATTTTGTCTCTGTTGGAAGTATTTACAAAACCAAGCAAAAACAAATTTGGCAAGAATCCTTTCCAGCTGTAATCTTGGAAAAATGGGTGGGAATTGGCCACTCATGTACTTTAAGATGCAAGCAGTTCATTATGTATCTGAAGGCCTGCTCTCTATTTTTGAAAGACAGCAGGCCATTAAAGAAACTGACTATTAGTTTTTGCAAAAACACAGGTTGCCGGTAGCTTAAAGCTCTCACTTCAAACACCTAGTGTTCAGAAAAGAAATCTGAGACCTTACAGAGCAAGAGTGTTTTTTGGGTTTTTTGAAACAAGTGCTACCTCCTGTTGCTCAAAGGAAAATTCAGGAATGGCAACTGTTGCATTTTAGAACAAAGGAATGAATTTTCAAAAGTTGTGAACTGAGAAGGAAAGGTTTGTTTGTTTGTTTGTTTAATGATTAGCCATTTCACATGAAACTTCTGAAATAATATTATTGTTGATAATGATTTTGATCCCATTAAGTCCTGTTATTATTGAACAATTAGTATTTCAAAATGGCTGCAAAATTTTGATTATAAAAAATCAAATGAACAGTTTGTTGTTACCTTCTTCTTGGGTCTTCCAGGAACAGTTATCTTCCTTGCTTTTCTGTAATTCTATTTTACAGTTGTCTTATAACGCTATCAGCCTAACACCGGAATCCCAAGAGCTTGACACTGTAAAAAAGGAGCTATGAGGTTCCTGGAAGTCTCTGAAGACTGTGGTGTTATGAAACAAGGGACTTTAATATATGACAGTCAAAGATTGTTAAAGGGAAAAGGGAAGATAGAGGGGTGTATACATATCGCCAGCAGAACTTTAAAAAGCTGCTGGCAGGTAGCTCTTGCATTTTCTCCATATGAACAACTGCAGCGCACTGCAACTGAGTAGTGCTGGCTTTTTAGTCTCAGGAGGTGAATCGTGGAATTTTTTAGGCATCTGAAACTGGGATTGGTTTGTGGCTTACCCAGATGCCTTTGTAATGATGTAATGTTTGTAATGCTCAGATTCCTGTGGCTAGTGAGTGGAACTAGAAGGCTTGTGTGGATGGATTAGGCGTGCACAGCTGTCTACAGCACATCATCTCAAATTCCAACACAGGATGTATGAAAGTGTAGATGGATAATTGTTTTCCATAAGAGAAAACATCCGATGCAGGTGTTATTTTTATTCATGAAGAGTTCTCAGAGAAGATTTTGGTTTGAGTATTGACAGCAGAGCATTCTGTGACACATGAGAAGAGCCAGTAAGCGCAATTTGTTTGTAGCTTTGTGATCTTAGAAATTAATATCCCTGGAAGTGTTTGTGAGGTTTACTGTGCAGCTAAGGGATGACTGTCTGTGGGAAAACATGAAGTGCCCTGGTCTGGTTTCCAAGTGGGAGACACGTATACATACATATACAGATATATTATGTATGTAATATTTAATGGTATGTAATAGTATGTTGTTCTTATTACATTGAAATTAAAGGAGGAACAAGGTGCTTTTGGTGGAAGGGATGTGGATCTTTTGCTCTGTTCCTTTAATGGCAAAAGGATGATGTAAACCCGTGCCACTCTGTTCGTTTCCCAAACTGACTTTGGATAAAAGGATGGATCAGTAAGATGTGAAGCGGTGGAAATTTCTTGGAGCTAGTGAAGTCTTGCAGTAGGTACACTTTGACTGTTTTTGCTTTAGCTGATCTCACCAGTGATGTGTTCCTGGAATGATTGAAAGCTGTGATATCTTATAGCTGACTTAAAAGTGCTAAAAGTTGGTGTGTACTCCCAGTTTGTGGCAGATGATGATGAAATACTCTGAGAACCGAGTGGATTTATCTTTGGGTTCAGTCAGTCCTAGCTACCTGGTTCTCAAAACACCTCTTTCAGCTGTGAAATTTAGATTTCCTCCAGAGAAACTATGTTCTAGGCTATCTTCTTCTTGCAACTGAATGGGTTAATTATGTAATCTTTAAGATGTGAGAGCAGAAAAGTATATGTGAGAGGTGCTTTATAAGCTAGATTTAAAGAAAATGTTGTTTGAGTGCTTGACAGTGGTAACTAGAAATTTTCATTCCCCTCTTCATGCTACTGCATAGCTGGGATAAGTAGAAACTGTGGTTTTATGCTTATTTAGGCATTACAGAATTCTTTTTGTATGAGCCTTTTTCTTTATCAATGATGTATTTTCACTTAGCTAGCATGAGTGTCATCCTTTTAAAAACGCAAACAAGTGTTTTAAAGTATTAATTTTATTTCTTAAGGACAAGATTGTAGATAATCCTATCCTGTATTTCTTAATTTCATGACTATTCCCTCTGTTTGACTTTTCCAGTTTAATCATAGAATAGTTTGGTTTGAAAGAGACCTTTAAAGGTCATACAGTCCAACCCCCCTGTAGTTGTAATGTACGTATTTTTTGTTAGCTAGTGAGGCTCCATGCTGTTAGATTAAGAAGGTATACTGTGGAATTTACCATCTGTGCACTGAAAGTGAGAAGTCTGAGCAGCAGTAGTGAGCTGAATACTTAATAGTGGAGAAAAAACAATGTGGCAGTGTAGTCCACCTTAAGTTTTACATTTGCATGTTAGGTGAGCACTTGTGGCTTTTATGTGACTGCTCAAATCAAGAAAGCTGGGAACAGGATGTTTTTTAGGAGTGAATGACTTTACGCAACTGAGAGAAGAAGAAAAAGATAAATCCTGATGGAGAAAACCTTGGCATCAGGGAGGAGGAGGAAGCACAGCTATTCATGCAGGTGATCCTTAGTAGAAGAAATTTGAAGAGGATTGTTTGTCTCATCAAACAAAAAAGAAATAGTGCTCTGTGTTCTGAAGAAGGTGAATGAAATCCTTAGGAGAATGAGATACGAGAAAGATACGAAAGAGAGGCTCTGGTATGTCAGAGGGAACCAATTTCAAGCGAAAAGGTTAGCCAAAAGGCTTACTTTTATTGGTAGTGGTGTTTGATCTATTTGCTTTTAATAAAAAACAAGTCTTTGTAATCATCTTTCATTCTGGATACTCGTTATTGGCAAAGAAAAAGAAATTGAGATAGCAGCATTTTCTGTTGCCAAATAAGATAAAACTCTGACACACAGACAATGTTAAATTTGTTTTTTATATCCAGCGAACCATAAACCTAACAGTGTGTGCGCGTAAGGGATTAAGGAGGAACATAACAATTACGGAGGTAGAAAAAGGTAGCTAGATAAATAGGAATATGTGGAATTTGAAGTGTTTGTTGCCCTTAAAAATATCACGTTTTGTTTTAGTGCTACAAATAGAGTAACTTTTCTCTTTATATTACTTTTTAACAGACTCTGAAGGCAGATCCAGAAGAACTGTTTACGAAACTGGAGAGAATTGGTAAGGGGTCTTTTGGTGAAGTTTTTAAAGGAATTGACAATCGGACTCAGAAAGTTGTTGCTATAAAAATTATTGACCTAGAAGAAGCAGAAGATGAAATAGAAGACATCCAACAAGAAATCACGGTGTTGAGTCAGTGTGACAGTCCTTATGTAACTAAATATTATGGATCCTATTTAAAGGTAAGATACTCACAGATGGTGGTGATTTGTTTTTACAAGTAATTATTTTCCAGACTATGCAGTTGTGCCTGTGTTTTTTGGTGAGGTGTGTTAAACCTGGGTGGAAGAAAAATATATTTTTATCCTTTCAACTCAAAAGAAAGAATGAGTTACTATATTTTGTGAAGTATGTGACAGAACTTAATAGGAAAAAATGCGCGTCTGTTCTGTCCAAAAAAACCTTTAAATAATATGAGTTTGTTGAGCTCTAATATGTTTAGATTATCTTAATATTAGGTTATTTAAATTCAGAAAATTCAATCTAAGTCTGCATTTGAATTATCAAAATTATTCCTTATTAAAAGGAATTATTACCAGCTGTTTTGTGAAGCTTGAAATTTTTTGTCAGGGTTTGATCCTGATCATTCTAAGCTCTTAGGTTGTCCTTTTGAGGAGACTTAACCCAGTCTTGGTCTGAGTGATTTAAGAATTAAAATCTGAAAGTAAATTATTTTGCACATTAGACATAAGTGAAACTGTTAATGGAAGGGGTTTCTGTTAACTGTCCCATGAATCTGTTTCCCTTTGCTCCCACTGCCATATTATTATTGTCAGGATTCAGTTTGAGGTGTGCCAGATAATTTCCTCTTTTTTTAAGGTTTTCTTTTTTTGTTATTGTTTTTAATTGGATGGATATTATGATTTATTATGTCCAGAAGGTAGTGGATATATCTGAAAGCCTTTGGTATTACTTTATTCCTTGGGCAAACTTTGTTCCTGACTTGATAGCTCTTTTTTTTTGTGACAGTAAGATGAGAATCTAGATAAGAGATTGTTGTTTTGGCAGGATTTGAAGTTGGAAGTACGCAGAAAATACTTTAATTCAGTCTGCTTTTGCTTTTGTGGAAATATTCTATTTATCAGGAAAGACATTAATGTTCTGGAAAGGGGACCCTGCTTTATCTCTGTATTTTTGACATTGCCAGCTAATTTCCAAAGAAAAAAGGACTTTTTCTGTATCTGGGAGATGCATTACTCAAGTGAGAAACAGTTTATCCTTTCTTCCTTGTGCTCTGAACCAGTTTGCTTGGATACCTTATCAGTGAAGGGCTTTGGTAATGGTTTTGAGACCTGATAACCTGTTACCAGAACTGGACTTGGATGTTGTGTATAGGTTTGATCTCAGAAGCATGAGTAGGCAGTTAATTGAGCACAGTAAATTGGATAAATTTTTCCTCATGTCTTCTACTACTGCGTTTGAAATTATGCGGTCAAGGATTGATAGTTAAATTAAGTATGGCAACTGCACCACTGCGCTTTCCTGGTCTGTCTGCTCTGAAGAGTTGTAGCCCTTCCCTGTGACATTCTAGTTGTGTGAGCTGTCCCATCATGTCTTGGTAATTGCAATGAGATCAAAGCCTTGTGACTGCACACAGATCTCAGATTCCTGCTGCTTGTTCCCTATACTGCCTTCATTGGTGTGCCAGCACTTCGCAGAGGTGTTTGAGTGTTACTGTGTCTCAGTAGGGGTGCAAGGGAATGTCATACAGTCCTTTCCTCTTCTCTAACTTTTCCTAGTTTGAAGCTCACTTTACCAGCTTGGCCATTCTGTTGGCAAAGGCTCGTGTGACCTGTTTCATGAAGTGGGTTTCGTCTCTTCCAATCATCAGGGTCCTAATCCAAAACTTTGTTGCCTGCACCAGTGGTGCAGCCTTTTACTTTGTAAATCCATCTGCTTCTCCTCTTGTCATTTACCCAAACTGGCATAATCAAGGCAAAGACTACCTGGGCATCCAGACCCTTGACCATCATATCCAGAAACCTGAAATTGAATGTGATGGTTTCTATTACCCTTGGTGTCATTTGTGCCCATGTGAGAAACCAGCAAGGGGTATTAGCTCTTACAGAATAAGAAATAGAATATGAAAAAGTCTGATGGGAAAATCGCTTATTAGTTTTAAAAACATATAATTACAAAGAGACTGAAAAAGAAAATCCAGTGTTCAGATTTGAGCTAAGTGAATGTTGATGTTTTTTGAAGGTGGTTATGGCAGTGTTTGCTTTTCCTGATGGAAGGTGAAAGAAGATTGTAGGTCTCTGTACCCTGAATGAGTTTTGCTGGGTCCAAGTGTCAATAGGGATACTTGTGCTTCTTATTGTGAGGGGGATCCTCTGGTACCTTCCACAACCCTTTTTTCTGTTCAGTGCTGTAACCTCTGAGTTTTTTCAACTTGTGTCAGTTTTCTAAGATACTACATCAATACTGGTTGTGTGTGGCTCAGTTACTTTTGCAGAGAAGCACAGCTCTTTCTGCAGTTAGTAGAATGTGCAACTATACATGCACTCATTGTTTCAGTTCTTTGTGAATCTGTGTGTGTTGTTTGTAAGACACTTGGTACTACAGAACTTTTGGTCTTCAAAACAAAACACTCATTTCTTTATATAGTTAAAAATTAATATGTGGTGGTTATTAGGTAGTGCTGAAGTGGTAGAATCTTTGCAAAGGAAACATTTTGCAATTCTATTTGCTTTCTAAAATGAGAGTCAGGTCTTGTTATCAGATAGAGATAATGTGTCATCGCATATATATACACTATATTAATATTTAAGTGAATTGGTTCATATTCTTGGCTAGAAATCCAAGTTTATTTGCTGCAGGTCTCTGTTGTATTTGGAAGCCAGGACTGCCATATGTGCATATGCCATATGACCATCTTTCAGCTCTGTTTCTGACAATGCAGATAATCTGTCTCTGAGAATATTCAACACGTTAGTTTTCAGTGCATTGAGTGATTAGGAGACATTATTCCTTCTATGATTGGACAGTTTAGCACTAATTATGAGAATGATAATAATGTCACAGAACAAAGTTCTTTGACGTAAGCAAATAGGGAAACAATAGGATCTCAGTTTATATTGCCAACCACTTCACCAATTATCATCCTCTAGTCAGTGCAGCCTCATGGGTCTTGACCATGTTTTTGGTGGATGTTGGATAGAAAGAGGTACTGTTTATAGGGAATTCTTAATTTGATTTTCTATTAATTATTTTGGCAGATAGATTGAAATTGGTTTTGGAATTGCTGTCCTTTTTCTAGGTAGGCAGAATGTTTTGGGCTTGAGTTTTTAAATATTTGTTTATTTTTTAATAAACCAAATCATCTGTCTTTGAGAAATCTGTATATTGTTCTTCATTCCGTGTTATCCCACACCTTCTTCAATTAAGCTACATGATTTTATATGCCAATGTGTTCAGGAACCTGTTGCTTGAAGCTTTAGAAGGCATATATAATGCTACTGTGCTGAGGCCTCTTGCTGTCTTGAGATGATATGAGAGGAGCCTGTCAAGCTCTTGATGCCTATTGCATGATATACATGGTAGGA
Source organism: Catharus ustulatus (assembly GCF_009819885.2). NCBI lineage: Eukaryota > Metazoa > Chordata > Aves > Passeriformes > Turdidae > Catharus > Catharus ustulatus. The sequence goes on along the minus strand of NC_046222.1, from coordinate 83,815,018 downwards.
CAGCTTGAAATAACTATTACAATTTAATGAGTTAATGAAAGTTACTTTGTTCTAGTAACTTTTTAAAAACACTGTTTAATTTCTAGGTTCTGTCTAGAATAGTGTGATACACCCAAAAGCCTTGTTAAATTTTCTTACTCTGTGGTTTTCTGTATATCCTAATGGAATATTTTGGAAATCTGTTTGCTTTATAGCAAATTCTTTTTTCATATCCAGAAGCTAAGTCATATCTGTTCATATGAAATCTTACTGCTTTAGCACAATGGGTCTTAAATAAGAAGCAACTTATTGCAGATCTTAATGCAGATCTTGCATTCCCTCTAGACTTTGTTCTGTGCATCTGTTGTTGGAGGTTTGTGTGCATTTGCTGTGGTCAGGGTTCATGCGAATAGAGTAAAAGCAATAGTGAAGTGGTATCAGTTTATGTTGTCATTCTGAATATAAATTTATTTGTGGTACACCTTTTTGTCAGAAATCAAGATGTATTTATATAAAACAGAAATGGAAATGCCCTTTTCTAAGGGCATTGTATATTTAAATACGGTATCTTAATGTTCCTATTCTATTGGGAAAAAGGGGTCTTTTGTTTACTGTAGGATATAATGTGTAACTGCAGTGTTGCTCTTAAAGTAAATTGCAATTTCATGGTTTACATGAGTGCAGATATATACAGGGATTGCTGTTCCTTATCTGCCATGGTGTGTTAAAAACCTGTGTTAATGTTCCTTGCTGTCTTCCAAATGAAAGGTTCATCTGTTCCTCTGTGGTGTGATTAAATGCTCCAAGGACAGAAGATTAGTAGTCCTTTTTAGATGCTTATAGAATTCATTCATGAAATTTCTCTGGGTCTGTTTACTTCTTTAGACTTTAGGTTAACCACAGTCTTCCTTGTAATTAGGGATTCTTTTGGTTTTGTTAATTTTTTAAAAATTTCTTATAAATTTGGCTGAAATTTGCTGTCTTTTCTGAGAATTGTTATGCTACTTATTCTATAGGAGCATATACTTTATATGCTTATACTTTTTGGTCTAGAAGCTTATCAGCTCTGCTTTTTGCATCTTATTCAGCTTTACCAATTTTTCAAGAGCTTAGTTAGGTTTGGTTCTATGGTTGTTTCTCCTGTCCTCGTTGTTTGAAATCCATTTTATTTTCATGATCCAGATGTCTCTCTGGTAATGTTTCCTCAGTTTTGTTAATAACTTTGAAGTATGGCTTTATCATAACTTTATCTTGATCTTGTCTTATTATTTAGAAATATATGAGCAAATTAATTTGTGTTTATGTTTAAAACATTGAAGATTAAAGACCCTTGACTTTCTTGAGTATATGTATATGTACATTACACTCAAAGCTTAGGTTGATAAGTGTATATGGTGCAAAGCTGAGCTCGATGTGTTTATATGTATGTATATGTTAAAAATTCTTTCATTTCCTTGTCTTAGACTTCTGTACATATGTGCGTCATGGCATAATTTATAAGTACTTTCATCATGCATTGTAACTAGGTGCAAATGACATCAAACTGGTATTGAACTAGTTTTGTAGTATGTATTTTTAAAAGTATTACTGTATTTAAAAGAATAATATTGTCACTAAGCTTGTGTTTCTTCAGCCTTCAAATATATTTTTCTTGCATACTTCGGAGCTTCAGAGAATACCTTCTTTTGGACTGTTTAAATCGACCCAAGAAGAATAAGACTTACAGTATATTTCCCCCTTTATTTCACACAGATAGTTTCCTATTTTATAAATGTATTTTAAGAATTCTTTAGAAAAAGTTTATAGGATGTGGTGATATAATGTTCCTAAAGAATAGCTGCCAATAATTTTAACTTTAGGCTTTATGTTACATAAAACCTGTAGGGCTTTTCATTTCATGTCCAGAATGTAATATACCTACTGCTGAAAGTCATGCTGTTGTTTCTATAGACAGCAAGAACACAGAAAATGGCTTTTGGTTAACTTTTATGAGTGACACAGTTTACCCTAATTAAAAAAAAAAAAAGTGCTTTTATGAAGTTTAGTTAACTGAACTCTGTAGTACAATGAGTTCTGGCAAATGAACTCAATCAAGAACAAAAAATTATTTATGAAAAATGATGATTCTGAAATTAAGCTGTGGTGGGGCTTTTTTTGGTTTTTTTTTTTTCTTTTTTTTCTTTTTTTTTTTTTTTGGTAATCAGATGAATGTGAGGTTGGTAAACAGTGCTGTGGCTGAGCCATAGCAAGTCTGGTGTTGTTTAGGACTTTGACATGTGTAGGATCAGCGATACTCTTCTTGGAGTAACATGGTCAGTTCACAGTGGGCTGGGACACTGCAGTGTAGTCAGTAAAGATCTTTTCAGGAGCAGTTTAAGGTTTGGAAAGCTGGTATTCTGGAGGATGACTGAAGTTCAGGCTAGGTTTTGTTTTTTCAAGAGAAGGTTGGAAGTAACTCAGTGTGTATATAGGAAAGCCCTTCTGTGTTTAAGTGCTGATAGTTTAGTGCTTTCTAATCAGTTATGCCAAAATACGACAACATGTAATGCTGAGTGGTCAAGATAAGTAAATTTCATCTGATAATCTCATGTACTGTTTTAAAGGGAAGGCAGCTTAAATATTGGAACAGCTTATATGAGATGGGTTTTATGCAGGTTTTTGAGGTTTTTAAAATCAGTATTTGCTGAGCTTGAATGCTTTAGGTGACTTGTGAACTTTAATCTGGATGTGTTGAATACTCTAGGTAATGTGACTTGGAATGTGGGTGTTTATGGGGGACTTCTGTAAATTTACAGTTGATATTCTTTTGCTTTACAGGTTTAACTGGTTTACTTTAACATTTATGAGCATCTTTGATGTGACCTTAAACGTATGCTGTGGGTCAGCCAGAAGTTAATGGACTTGCTGCATTTTGTCGTCGTTTGATATAGGCAGCCTTTGGCAGGTTTCATCATGCTTGTCGGGGTGGGAGATGGAACAGAGATTTTTCCTGCTTAACTTCAAGGCTGTAGAATCCACTGCAAGGATTCTAGCCCCCCCAGAGGGGCTGCTACCTCAGTACAAGAATAAGTGAAATGTGTGAGTAGTTTCTTGATAATCCGTCCCTGTGCTTTGTGCCCAGCCCCACAGCAGCAGCTCGTGCCCTTGCAGACCTGACTTTTGCAAACTGTAATCCCTGAACTTTGGATGGGCATTAGACCTACAGAGTCATAAAGTTGTTGAAGTTGGAGAAGACCTTAAAAGATGAGGCCCAGCCATCAACTTAGCACCATGACCAGTATGTTCACATTTTTGGAATGCTTTCAGGGATTGTGACTACTGCTTCCTTGAATACTCTGTTCCAATACTTTACAACCCTTTCTATGAAGAATATTTTCTGTGAATAAATTTCTCAACTGGGAACAACTCGAGGCTGTTTCTTCTCATTCTGTCACTTGTTACCTGGGAGAGGAGACTGACCCCCACCTCACTGCAGCCTCCTTTCAGGTGGTTGTAGAGAACAAGATCCTCCTTGAGTGTCCTTTTCTCCCCCACCACCCCCAGGTGATCCTCATGAGACTTGTGATCCTTCTCTAGCCCCACTATCCTTCTCTGGACTCACTTAGGCAGGATTAAATGAAAAAAACTATAACTGTCTTCCATTTTTCCTGTTACAATTGCAGCCATAGGGTCGTCATTGCATTTTGTGAGGGGTTGAGGTACTGAAATGCCTTCTTTTTTCTCTTTACCAAAGCTAGAAGGAATTGTCTTCGTCTTTAGGAATTCCTACAGCAGGAATGAGAGGAAGGCTGGGGTTGCAAATTCTGTTATTGTGGCAATGTTGAGAACAAAATGAGGCCCACTTTCCTGTGAGCCAGTCCAAGTTCTGGTATGCTTGGTTTTCTTCTTTAAGCCCTGGCAGCCCTCTGTTCTCGTTAGGCAGCCCTAGCCTGCAGAGAAGTTGAATGAGGGTTGCCTTAATTTGTCCGTAGTAAATGTGGAGGTGATATCTGGCTGGACTACTCAGAGGGTGGTAGCAAGAAGATTTCTGTAATGGTTCTCAGATCTTGTCAGACTACTGATTGAGAAAATGAGTAGTAAACTTCCATTGATAGAGCCCATAAATAAGACAAAGGCAAAACTATGCCAAGAAACCCATAAACTCTGTTTCTACAGTCCCATTTTCATATTTAAAATAGTTTAAAATAGTTTGATCTTATTTCCAAGGTGTTGCCTTGAACTCTGAACCCTTGTTGCCCATAGTCTTTACTACTTCTGTCTTTCCCTGTGGTTTTTTGCTGTGCTCTTAATGAAAATGTCCCTTGTTTGCATTGTCTTTGTTCAAATGTACTATTTCGAATTGTAGTTTTAGAAACTTGTTATTCCAGTATTTTCCTTCAGCAGTCAAAGGGATTATTAACACTTTCTGGAATCTGCATAATCTTGCCCTATTTTTTCACATCTGTTGAAAAATCTGCCTAGAAAACAATGGTGACTTCATCATGTAATCAGTTCTGCACCTTTAGCCTCTTACAGCTAAGTAATTCTTGCTGTACAAGTATATCAAGGGTGGGAAACATCACCTAGTATATCTCAAAGAAAACTGAGAGTCTGTATTAATTATGTTTTGTATTTTGTATGAGTACTTAACTGTATCATTCTGATCTTATTTTAAATAAAAATTTAGAAAACTTAATGTAAAATATCATTTTTTGGAAGTAATATGCTTGTATTGTCCTTGTGATGGCCTTAAAAGCTGCCTCTGTACTGCTGAGATTGCAGACCTCTGTATGGTAAATGTGTAATTTCACATCTCAGTACCTGCTTTTAGGCAGATGTAACAGGTATGAAAAATAGGATGCAGCAGTATCTTGTTCCCCATCCTGCTTACGTGTTTCTACCATTTGACTTATGTTGGATTTGTTGGCTGCATCATGACTTGGTTCACTTGGGAAACATGTTTCCTCAATGTTTTCTCCCATCCCTACTAAAAACCACCTAGCTCTTGAGAAGAGCAAACCCTGAACACCAACAGCCCAGTGAGATCTGCAATTTATCTGAGATTAAGAATTCTGTGAACTAACAGATCTTGTGTCTAGAGACCTGCTAGGTCAGGTAAAAATAAAAGTCAACCCCAAACTAAAAAACCCCACCAATAAAATAAACCCACAAGCAAACAAAAAAAAACCCACCAAAAAACAACAACAAAAATGTGGACTCAGGTGGCTTACTTCTACCTCAGCTGTAACATGAAGCCCTGCATTTAGTTTGACCATACAGATCAGGATGACATAGCATTGCTTTCTAACCATATGTATTTGTGTCAAATGTCCTACTGTAATTTGTGCGTTAACTACTACACTTCTTGCTGAGGCCGCTGAAATAATTAAAAAGAGAGTATTAATGTGGCATTGAGGTGCAAACTTTTTGCTGCTGTTGCTGCAAATGGGAGGTCCAACTCCTCCTTGCAAGTGGCCACAGTGGCTGTTGGAACTTTCAGTAAAGTGGTTCAGCTCACTAAGTAGGCAGGGGACTAATCACCTCTTTTTTAGTTATATTTTTAAATATTTTGTTTTAAGGATTAGAACATTGTACACTGATGGTTCAGATTAGTCTAAAGTTTTATGCAAACCCACTGCCAATACATTGTTTATGGAACTTCTTCCGTCAGCCAGCAGTAAAGCTGAAAAGAGAGTGTGTGTATGTATTTATGCAGGCTTAGGTGCATTAGTTTTGTGGGCTGATAAAGCTTTTCATCTAGAATGTGATTAGTCCTGCCATCAGCTGGCTGCCAGCCTATTGATCTGTGTTCCTATGAACCTCTAAAACATTTTTGTTGAAAACTTCTTTACCTACATCCATCATAATCTGGTGCTCTTACATAGTTACTATGTTTTTGTTGCATCTTGAGTATTAATGTTAGGTAGTCTGCATTGCTCAGTTAAATTTCTTTTACTTAAGTATACTTTGGCATTTATAAAGCTTTTTTGGGTCAAATTACTTATTCTAAGTGGCCATGTGCTCTGTATAAACATAATGATATAAAACCAGAAGAGTCACGTTCTTTACACTTAGGGGACATTATGGCATGTTGCAAATGTGTTAGTAAACATTTTTAAATGATTGAGTGTTGACCTTTCAGAAATCGTTCTTTGGAGAAAGTTGGTTAGACTCGGAAATACTGAATTTCAAAAGGGAGGTTTCCCAGTGAATAGGCTTAAGGACTGTAGGAGTTCTAAAACATTGCAGTTCTTGTCTTCAGTAGCCAGTGTTTTCAAGCAAATTCTTAAGGTTCTTCCATTATGCTATTAAATTCTAAGCTGTTGCATAACAGTTGGGATAAAAATGATCATTTGGAGGTACTAGGCTTTCTCCCTTTCTGCTTCCTTCAATGGTTCCTTGAAACAGCAACTTGTAAGAAAAACCAAAAACATAGAGGAGGAAGGGAGAATGGAAATTATTTATGTGAATAGAAGGTGGTTTTGCTAGTAATTAGAGTCAGGGTAAAATAAGGAGTTTCCAGAAAAAATATATGGTTTTGGGACTGGAATGATGAGCTTGACAGAAATCTGACTTGAAGATCCTAAACTATTGTAGGGTTAATACATGTGTACAATGCCATTGGTAGTAAGAGTTTTGAAGAAGGATTGGCCTACTTGTGTTCAGTAAAGGGAGTAGTGGAGTTTAATACCATGGGAATGCAAAAAGGGTAGGAAAAGAGGGTAATAGCTTGATAGGCTGCAGAGCAGAGGTGCAGAAGATGTTGGAACTTGTGGTAGGTGATAAAAAAGGAATTAAACCAATAAATGGATTAATATCTGAGTAAGAAGTAAATCTGATTTGTAACTTTCATTTTGAATTTAATTTGATGTAATGAGTAAACAGGAACAGATGTAAGCATTAGAGCAATGGTATTTTTGGACAGTGGAGAAGAAGGGTTTCTTGTGCCTCATGTTTGCTGTTGGAATTTTGTTTCTGGTATAGAGAAGGGAGTAATTATGAACCCCCTGAGTCCTATTGATGTGAACTACTCCAGTGAAGAAAGGTTTAGGGTACACAGGTGTTAGATGACATTTTGGTGGGGTGAGAATTACTAATCTTTGTATTCACTGACTGCAAGGTCCTTTGTTAGTTCTGCTTTGATGTAATGCAATTTATCTGAGATAAAGAATTCTCTGAAATAATGCTGATTTACTTTTGGTTGCCATTTCTTCATTTGCTTTTGCTTCCAATTTTCTGTTTTGAGACCTTGTACAGTTCATCAATAGCTAGAATCACTTAGTAAAATTCAGTTCCATTTGGAGCTTTGATTATGTTTACTTGCCTTCTTGATGACTATTTGTAAGAGGTGAGTAGATGATCTGTTGGGATTATTGTAGGATCACCTAAGTCACTCATTAATCTTTGTGTGTCTCTGTAAGTGGACTTCCTGAGAAAAGATTTACCCCAGTTAGCAGTTTTTTCCCCCCATCAGCCAATGGCTTGGTAGATATGGTTATGAAATACTTATTTACCTAGTGGACAGAGAAGGGAAGGATGAATCTTGTCAGTCTCACTAAGAATAAAAAATATAACAGTTAAAAGGATAGTGGCTGTAAGGGATAGGATTTTTCACTCTTCCACCACTGTGTTATGAAGCAAGGAAAGGGAAAGTGGCTGTAGACAGGTGGGAAGAGGAAGAGTGTGAGTTTGTGTACACTTAGTGTTCCAAAGTAGTGGTTACCCATTCCTTTATGAAGTGAAATGTGTGCTGTTCTTCTGTTGTTGTGCAAGCTTCTTGAATTTACTAGCTAGGAGCTGGTTTTGCAACCAATTCAAGAAATGTGTGTGCTTCTACTGTAATATAATTTGGTAGAAGTTACAAATCCAGATTGCCCACTAGTTTGCAGCTCTGGGAAATCATGTGCTTGATATGACATGCCTAGGCTTGTGACAGCTGGGCTATAAAGAATCATTTCAATGGTGGAAGGGCATGTGCCTAGGAAATGTGCCAAGGAGGCTGTGAATATGGGCACTGTCAGAGATGACTCATGTCAGGAAAAAGATGGAGCTTGTAGCTTTAGCATGTTGGCATGCAAACACAGAAGTCTGCTAAATGCTCTGCAGAAGGAATCTTTTTTCAGCACTATGACAGAACATTCATTGTCGTGGGATTTTTTTGCAAGCAAGTGGCTCTGCTACAACTAGCTTATGGCAAAAAGGATACATTTAAAGATTAATTGCATACTGCTGTGGTTATTGCAAGAGGTAATTGTTGAAGAGTGTCTGCTGCATTAGGTAGTAGAATTGACTAGTATGTAAGTCTAGGAATCAAAATGTGACATTTTTTCTTGAGATCTGAAGAAGGCAGTTTCAGAGCATTGAAAAATAATTCCAAAGGCAAACAGATTTTTTTTATACATGTATACATGCATAAATACTGTATACTGAGGTGGCTCTGCTTAGTCTGAAGTGTCATGTTACCTGTGTTTTTCATGGACTTCACAGTCCAAACTGGAATGAACAGCTCTCTTTACTTAGTTTCTGTCCTGCATTGGCTATCCAGCAGATGCCTTTATTCTTTCCTTTGTGGTTGAACATGTTAGATGGCTGACAAACCTTGATGAAAGGACATAAATGCGCCACATGCAAAACCACAATGATTTCTTTGATTGCAGGGACCTTTTGGCCAGCTTGCAGTAAGGACTTGTGTTTAGAAGAGAACCTTTGGGCTCATCTGTATCTCCCTCCCCTCAAAGGGATGGCAGCCCCAGGACAGCTAGCATTCATCCTGACGCCAAGAGACTTCAAAGGAGGTAAGCGCCTCAGAAACGCTCCCCAGACAAAATACTTGTCAGTCCTTCACCCCAGCGTGGTAATATTCTTTACTACAGCATTACCATCATTCATGGCCCCTTTGTGACAATTTTTTGAGAACTCTATGGGGCCTTATCAACTGGTTGCAGCCCCCTTAAGATTCACAAAGTTGTCCATTGCTGTCGATTTGCTTAAGAATGTGCCCCCAGTGGAAAGGAAAAAGACATGTTACACTTCTGGAGTATTACTCAGACATATGCTCCCCTCATTCCTTTAGGTTTTTATTTTCATATTTTGGATGAGGTCCAAACTTGCGCTTTTCTCAATTCTTGTTCCTTAAGGTTAAAGTTGGAGGAAGAAAAAAAAGAAACCAAAACCAAATGCTACTTACTTCAAATAGTTTTAAACCAGTTTTAAAAATACATTTCTGAATTAACCCTTTATATACAGATGATTTCCACCTAACTCTTTGTGCGCTTGAATTTCTAGCGAGCGTTATTCCAGAAAAGTTCTGTAGAAGTAAATTACTGCATTTTATTCTCCTTGATGGAAATATCTCCTTAGGAATTATTTTTCCATGTTAGAGATGCTACTTACAGGAAGCACAGCCTTCCAAATGCCTATGGCAAAATAATTTAGTAGAGAAAGCAATTTAAAATAAACAGAAGTTTACTTGGATATCATAAGTTTAAATACTAAATGCCCATGATAGCTTTAAAATATATTGTTTTGTAAAAGCAGACTTTTCAGGGATGACATTGACCCCTTCTCCACCTAATTCAGGTGAATTGTATGAGTACTCAGCTCTAGATTTTTCTTTTCACATTCTTGTTCCAGTATATAATATATATTATGTATATTTAATATATATATAAAAAATTATATATTCCAGTATATTATTATATGAAAACTAAGAACATGACAGGAATCATAAAGAAGAGCCTTCTAGTTTTTGCCATGTCGGGTTTTATTTCATTTTTTTTCTTTTAGTAAGAGTATTTGGGCATGTAATAGACCTTCAGTGAAGATGATCATATGTTTGCTGAACAGCTACTGTTTTTTTTTCTAAGGGTGTGGATTTGGAGAGTATAGTTGACACTCAGACCATTTAAGCTTTAGTACATTTAAATATATTGAGGTAGTATAGAAGTGGATTGTCCTGCCTAATTTTACGCTTACATATGTGGAAACAAAGGCAACTTTTCTTTCCCTCATTTGATCTGTTTTTTACTATGAGTGAAAGTGGAGGTGGTTGTGTTTGGGTATTTTTTTGTGTGTGTGTTGGTTTTTGGGTTTTTTCTATGTGTGTGTTTGGTTTTTTGGGAGGGGGATATATTTTTAAATAAATTTGGTCTCATTCCTACTTCTCTAGAAATTTATCAAGGAAGAGTAGAAACAGGACTGATTATTGCTAGACTACTTTCTAGTATAAAAATGTCTGTTGGTGAACATCTCTTCTGATAAATTGAGAGACCTAACTATAGACAGGAAGTATTATATTATTTGGATGCTCTGGAGTTCATGAAATACTTAAAAATTCCTTTTAAAGGTAAATCTAGTTACGCCTATTGCCAGTTTTTCCTGGAGGAAGCTGATATTCAAAGCAACATTCTTTCTCTTTGGAGCCTTTCAAATTAATAGTAGAACTCAATTGTTCATTTAGGAAGCAAAATCAATTTTAACTGTTTTCTTTAGTAGTATATGAGATGACCTACTTAAGAATGGCAAGATTTTTAGTCATACTTTCTTGATTAATAGTTTATCTTAGTCTGTATTTCATACCATCTGCTTTTGCTCCTCTTACACCTTGAAACCCCAAGGTGGTATATGACTTTGCAAGCTTAGAGATAACTGATTCATGGCATCTGTTGGTGTTTCAGTACTTTTTCACCTTTCTAAGAAAACTGGACAGTACTTGAAGACTCTGCTTTAAACCATGGGTTGTTACTTGTGTCAGGATGGGGAGGGAGAGGACAGTTTATGCAGAGGATGTCTTTGTGGCATACCTGTGTATTTGTAGTGTTGTTATTGCATAAAATAGTTTCTCTTTTTCTTTGAAATCAACAGCTGTCTTTCCATGCCACCTGACTTTCAAGTGCTTTGAAGCAAGTGTCTTTAGAAAATACTAGAGTTTGGTTTTACTTAATTAAATTTGTAATAACATAAGCAGATAGCTTTCAAATAATATACTGATCTATACAGTTTCATGTTGTAGTAGTAGGAGGAATTAGATGGAAAAACATTAGCAGACGATTAGGTTGTCAGAGAAAAGCTCAAGTGAAGGATTAGGTGGACTGTGGAATTCTGTTTCCAACGAATTGTTGGAATAATGGTGGTATTCTGACTAATGAGGCTAAAATTTTGCTGTTCTTTCAGATATGGAGAAAAAAAATACAGTGCTTACTGAGATTGCCTTCAAGGAGAAACTATACTGTCTTAGAAAGATGTTGTGAATTAGCATAGAAAGATATATTTTTTTCTTTGTTTTCTGCAAAAGACAATTCCAAAAAGTTTTGAAAACACTGTAGCCTTTCCTGAAACTGTTTAACAGCCATAGGACTGGAGTTTTGGAGTAATAAGATTGATTTGTCCATTTGCAGTGGAAAGGACTTTATTTACTACTTACATTAACAGAATTGGGTACCTATAATGTTCAAATCTTGGAGAAACTTCATGTGAGTATCTGCCTTTTGGTATCAGTGATCCTATCCTTTGTCAAATCCTTGTTGTCTGTTGAAAGAGTTATTCTATGGCATTGAGCAATCAGACTGGCATCTGGATAGGCTACTTAAAGTTCAGGGGTGTGTTTCTTACCTTCTGTCCCTTTCCAAGGATTGTGTATTACAAAGAATGGAATGAAAGAGCAGATAGTGATATGCTACCCATTCTGTGCTGTTAACATATGGCAGCACGGGGTGTAGTTCTCACTGGATTTAAATTGAGCCAAAAATATGTGTGTGTGTGTGTATATGTGTATATATATATATATATATATGTAGCATTTATAACTAGTCAAAAAATGACAAGAATTGTGGCCATGAGGTAGATAGCAAAATTGTTGATTTGCTGAATAACAGTAATAGCCACCTTGTACTTACTCCTGAAGAACTCAATTTTGGAAGTTATCTGTTCTAGTAATAATCAGTGGGTCTACAAATTGAACAGTCAGCTATTGGAAAGTTGGCAAATCCTGATGAATTTCAATGATGTAATAGCAATACATCAACTTGTAGGTGTCCTCTCTAAAGCCTTAAATAATTATTTTCTTCTATGTGTATTATTTGTTATGGTAGGATGAGCTCCAGGGCAAGAACGTTTATAGTGTTTAGGAGGTCTTGATACTTCTTGATACATGTTTTCAGATTTGAGATAGATGGTCGCCTTTATTGTTGTGGAAGGTTTTGGGAGCAGGGATTACAAATACATAAATTTCCTGTCGTTGCCCAAATGCATCATTTATGGCATCATACAGAATGTAAATTTTTTTGAGCCTGATCTGTATCTTTGTGTGTAATCTCCCAGTGTCCACATGTTAATAAATAATGAAACCTCAAATACTAGGGTTCTTCATCCTGTATAATGAGACAGTGGCTACAGCTGTGACTTGGTATTGAAAGGAGAGGGTAATAAATAAGGTAGTAAGATGATGCCTGAAGCTGTGCTTGATGACTGAGAGGAAAGGATGGCACTTTGAAGAATTCAAATACATGAACTATCATATTCCTTAAGGTGTAGTTCTCTGGTTAATCATTGTTCCTCATGTTATGAAGGGTGTCAGGGTGATAAATGTTTTCAGATTCATTTTGGACAGGTAGTTTTGTGCTTCTGTCTTTGATGAGTTACATGAGTTGTTTTGGGGCAGGCCCTTTGGTTTTTTTTGTGGATTTGGGGTGGGTGAAAGCATCTTTGGCATTTTCTTTGGCATTACATGATTCTGCCACCTGGTGGCATTGATGAACAGCAGGGGCTTCAGATGCAGTTAAAAGCACAAGGGTGAATAGATCCTGAAAAAATCCTTCTTTCTTTCAAAAATTGAAGGAATCAGTTGAAAAGGTGGCTTAAAGTAGATATGGCGGACAAGACCCATGATGTCTACATCTCGTTTTTCAAGTCAAACATTTAAGAATCAGTATGCAAAAAACTTGTGATTGCTAGACCTGTCAGACTTCTCTGAGTTTTTAAATATGACATTATCAGAAGACAAATCTCCATTAACAGTAACTACTTGTGGCAGGAATGCAATTTAGAGAAGTTATCCTGTTGCGTGCATTGTGTATTTCAAGGTTCTTTTAATCTGGTTTCTTATGCTTGGAGAATTATGAATATCAATACTAAATTTTTACTAGTATTTAAATGTAAGAGTCTTTTCCAGGCCCTTATTACTTTGGCATAACTGAAAAGTTTTATTAATCAAATCATCACATCTCAAGTTGTGTAGTGAGTATCAGTTTTGGTACTAGTTTGTTCTTTTCAGATCAGTTGAAGTTCTTTCTTTTTGTTTTTCAGTATTCTAGGTCTCCTAATGCAGTGATGGTAAAATTTCTGTATATAGGTAAATTTAGCAAATCTGTTATGTTACTTCAAACAAATATATTATTTCTAGCTTCTGATGGTTTGTAGGAGTTTTAATGCTTGGAAATAGAGATTCTAAGTGGAGTTTGGATATGGTTTGTGTCCATAACTAAACAAGTTTTTACATATGTTTATAAATACACTTTATTCTGCTGCTAATTATGTACTGTAAATTTAAGGTGGGAAATGCCTTTTCTCACAATGAATTCAAGTTGGGAAATTCTCACAATAGGTGTGGGGGGATTTTATTTCGCTTAAAAACAAACATATGCTTACTATTGTTACTACACTTTTCAAATTGCACAGGTCATTCAGTGCACTTACTTCAGCATCCTTTGAGTTCTTCTCTTTTGTGACTGTGTTAGATTTTCCTCTGCAGTCTCTCCTTCCCACAAGAAAGGAGACTTAGAGACAATTTCATCAGTACATACTTGTGTTGATTGCTTTAGCATGGTCTCTCCTGTGTAATATCATTGTGCTAAGAAATGTGTATGTTCTTCACATAAAAGAAATATGAAGTATCTCTGAAGGTAGGCCTCTCCCATGTTTATTCAGATGTTTTCTAACTTTGTAAGGAGTTAAAGTCCTTGATTACTTGTATCTGTATGTCTTCAGTCTTCCTCAGATTTCAGTTAAAATGCACCTTTGAGAATCTATAGGAGTTTTTTGGAAGATGGCCCTTTTATTTCCAAGTGTACAGTCTTCAATTTTTATGTACTAGAAATTCTTCACCTGCTGTTATCTGTACTTACTTTGCAAATACTTTCATGGTACACAAGTAACTTGATGAAGGAAACTTCATGAGAGGTAAAGTTGCTATTGTAAGGTTTTCTGTGGTTCCAGAGTTAAAATCAGAAGTCAGACCTCAAGAAGAGCAACCGTAGTTGGGAAAGGATCTACAGAAACTCTTAACAGAGTTTCTTCTAGATTCCAAAGCTGTTCCTTTCTTCAATTTCATGGTATCAGAGGAAAACCCCTTGTTCTTGCTGTGGAAGAGGAATGTTCCATGTGCCCTCATTAATCTGCTCATCTAAGTTTATAGAGAAATAATAATCCTAAATTGGGATGGATGACTCACCATGGCTTCACTGTATTGTGAAGAGAATTTAATGCTGCATTGTGCCTGATGCTTAAAAGAAGAAAATTTGTCTTGTTTCAGATCTTAAAATGGAGCACTTAATATTGCTAGTGACAGTATATAAATGTATATAAATCTTCTTGAAAGTATAAGTGATTATGTGTACTATATAATTAATAATCTAGGCTGTGGAAGAAAATGTAATGCTTTTAGAGTTCTGTTTGAGTGCAAAAGGGGAATATAAGCTGAAGAGGGTGAGAAGTTCAAGCAAAAAAAGAATTTGGGCAGCTTTAAAAAGGAAAGTGACAGTAGGTGTTAGGGAATGTGAAGCATGCCAGCGATACTCAGAAAAGAAGGAAAGAAGGAGGCCTGTTGCTGTGGTGATGCCAAAGTCAATTGATAGTAGCACTGTGCTGGCCTCGTGTTGTTGTTACAAGGCATTATCTCAGGTTTTGGTAGTGGGGAGCCACAGGGGCAGCTTCTGTGAGAAACTGCTGGAAGCTTTCCCCAAGTCCCATAGAGCCAGTGGCAGCTGGCTCCAGGATGGATGTGCTGCTGGCCAAGGCTGAGCCTGTGACTGTGGCAGCGCCCTGGGGATAACAGATCTAAGAAGGGAGGAAAAAACCTGCAGCTGGAGAGAGGAGTGAGAATAAGTGAGAACAACAGCCCTGCAGACACTAAGGTCAGTGGAGAAGGGGTGGGGGAGGAGATGCTCCAAATGCTGTAGCTGAGATTCCTCTGCAGACCATGGAGGTCAGTGGGAGCAGAGAGATCCACCTGCAGCCCTTGGGGGGAGACCCACACCATCCACACAGGTAGATATCCCTGAATGAGACTGGGACCCTGTGGGAAGCTCACACTGGAGGGTTCCTGGCAGGACCACTGGCCTTATGGAGAGATGATCCCATGCTGGAGCAGGTTTGACAGGATTTATGACACTGTGGGAGACCCACAGACTGTGCCCTAAGGACTGCACCCCGTGGAAGGGACCCACACTGGAGCAGTTAATGCAGAAGTGCAGCCCATGCGAAGGACTCGTGCTGGAGAAGTCCATCAAGGACTGTCTCCTGTGGGAGCAGGGCAGGAGTGTGAGGAACCCTCCCTCTGAGCAGGAAGGAGTGGCAGATACAACATGTGATGAACTGACCACAATCCCCATTCTCCATCCTCTGGTTCCACTGGGGCGAGGAGATGGAGAAAATTGGAAGTGAAATTCAAGCCCATGGAGTAGGAGCCAGGGGAAATGGGTTTTAAAATTTGGTTTAATTTGTCATTATACTCCTCTGATTTGACTGGGAATAAATTAAACTGATGTCCCCAGTTTTAGTCTGCTTTGCCCATGAAGGCATTTGGAGATTGTTCTCTCCCTGTCCTTACCTCACCCCATTAGCCTTTTGCTGTATTCTCTCTCCCTTATCCGGGTGAGAAAGGGATTGACTGAATGCTTTTGGGGGATACCAAGCCCCCACAGGTATAAAGTCTCTATATATAGGTTGTTTGCTCTAAGATGAAATGCATATTGAAATATCCATTACAGCTGTCTCACCAAAAGAATTTATTTGTATTTTCTTGTTAAGCAATATATGCTGATTTTATATAAGAAAGCTTAAAAAATAATTCTAAAAATAATTAGGGAAAGGTGGTGGTAAGATTTGCTACCATATAATTAAATTTATTTGTTTCGTTTCACCTCTATGAATCATATGAATGTGTTCAGATACTTCATATGAATGATGGAAACTTTAAAAATAAAAACCCAAAACCATCAATTAAGTTGAGTAATATTTCTGAGGCAAGGGGGAACCATTAGCGAATTAAAAATAACTTTGAATATAGGGATTCAGATAAAAAGATGCCATAATTGTAATAGATTGCTATTATTCAGCTTTACACGAGGACACAGGTACAGTTGTGTGTGTGTGTGTTTTTCTTAACTGTGTGTCCATACTCCATTTGTTTTAGAACATAGAATTACTGAGTTTACTGCATCAATGGCTTTTGTATTGTAAATTCAGACATGTGGCCTTAGGCAGCTGAATGATGAAAGTTTCAGGAGCAAAGACTAGTTGAACTAGAAAAATAACTAAAATAATAAATGATGATTTAAAAAGACTATGAGTAATATGTAGTAGTGTAATTCTGTTATATGATTGTGTAACTATGTAATTAAAATGATATTTTAAAATTTTTTTAAAAATTCTTTTCTACCTCTAATTTCTAGTTTTCAACTGGAGAATTTTTGGCACCTAGCATTCTAGAGATTTTATCTTTTGGGAAATTATATTTTATTTCCAGTTGTTAAGTCTTTAAATCCTTGAGGTAATAGTAAAGGGAAGATGCATCTCTTGTTGACCTCTGTTGACCTCTGTGTGAGGTGTTGTAGATGTTTGGGGGTTTTCTTTTTTTTTTTTTTTTTTTTTTCCCCCTTTCTTCTTCATTTCTTCCCTGTTCTTAAAAGTGTCAAGGGTTTGTTTGATTCCTTTATTCCTTTACCTTGTTCTTTCCCGACCAGGCATTTCCAGTGAACTAGGAAGTAGTGATGCAGTTGATATGCTTGTGTTTAAGTTACTATTAAAATGAAGTGCAAGTTTTGAATATTCAGGAAATTCTATGTACCTTTAAAAACATTTTATCAGCAAAATAGAAATATAAAATTTTGAACAAATTTAAGGTGACTCACTCTAAGATACATCTCTGTAATGTTCTTGTTCTGGAACTGCTAGTACCTGGAGCCTTGAAGGAAGAAAGTTTTAGCAGAAAAACAAGTATTTCAGTATGTGAGGGACTGTTTCAAGATAAGTTACAGTTCTTGAATATTTGTGATGTCTGCAGAAAGTAAGCACTATCAGGATGTTGTCTGTCAGTACTGAAATAGATTGCATTTTTAAATTAATCTTTCTTCCTAAAAAACATGTTTTGGCTCTCTTAAAATATTTTAACAAGGCCGTGTTTGTCAAATAGCATGAGTTGATTCCTGAAGAAAGGAATCTAAATTTAACTGAATCTGTGTGTTAAAAATAGTGGATGATGAAGGAACTCTAATCCAGGGTCTTATCTAAAAATAGTAAAGTATGTGTAACTGGAGGTAGGAAAAATGCACATTTACCTACAGTAGGTGCATTCTAAGTCCAGAGAGGTGGTAGATGGCAGTGAATTATAGATACAATAATGACTAAAAGACTTAAGTGAGTCCTAAGGGTTGAAATTTTAATCCCTCAGAGGATTTAGACAAAGTCATGTCCTGCAATACATTTACCACTTCTCTAAAAATTTGAGTCCATCCTTAGATGAGAATTCAGTCAGATGCCCTGGCTGTGAGCCATTACTTTTACATGAAGTTTCTTTCTGTCAGATAAAGTAAATGAATATTGTTGCTATTTATGTGCTCCTTGCTCTGAGAGATATCTATATTATTATGCTAGAGATCTTGTGAAAGTTTGGTACATACCATAGAGGTGAAACTAACAAAGCTTAAAATAACTTGATAGTCATAAGAACTAAACCACCAGTGTATTTTGTGCAGCAATTTCATTTGAATACTATTGTATTCTACAGTAGAAGTAGACATAGAATAGATTCGTGGGTTGGCTTTATTGTATTTATTAAGGCTGGTACTGCAAGGAAAAGCTGGACTAATTGCTTCTCTTAGTGTATTTGGGAAAAAGTTGCTGCAAACAGTGGGAAGAAATTACTGGGTCCAGTCTCTTAGCACAGTGTATTGTGTATCTTGTGTTAAACAGTCCTGTAATAGGTATCAAGTTTTTCTTTAGTATGCTGTTTTTACCTTTTCTTTTACTAGCTGAAGCTAGTAAATTGTTATAGTCATAAAGGATCTTCATTACTACTTTGCTGCTTCTTTCTTGAACACAACTGTGCAAAATTCTATACTATATATCAGATGCACAAGCATTAGTGGAGAAAACTACTTGACTGTTCAAGAAAATGAAACTATACTGAAAAGTGAAGAGTAAATTCGTTTTCAATTTAAACTAGACAGGAGTCAAGCTTACTAAAGAAAATATTTTGAGGTATCTGTAGACATAAAGATGATAAAAAAAATCAAAATAATATTTTCTAATGAAAGGAAATATATGTAACACTATTTGATGTTTGGAATGTCCATAATTGTGATTTAAAAATGAAAATACATTCTCCTCCATGCACATACTCTTGAGTAAAGAATCCAAAGATACTTTTAAGGAACACCTAAATGTTAGTAGTGTTTCAAAACTACAGATAATTTCTTCAGTAAAAAGAATGGAACAAGTCCCATTGACTTAAGTTACTACTTTTTTTTTGTTTTGTTTTGTTTTGCAGGATACAAAATTATGGATAATAATGGAATATCTTGGTGGAGGCTCTGCCCTTGATCTAGTAAGTAAATTATGCATTTCTTTGTAACTTTACTTAATTATTTTCCTACTTTATAATTCTGGAAACTATAATAGATTACTTGGCTATGACAATGTTCACTTTCGGTAAAGGAGACAAGTATTTGTCAATGCCAGAAAAATGTTACTTTCCATGAGGCATGACTGATTATTTGTGTAAATAGAAGGGAACTAAGCAACATAGTACTGGAAGCAGGATATAGACATCTTGGAATGCTAATCTTCAGTCAGCCAGAGAGCACTAGTGCCTGAAAATAGTTTTTTGTATCTTTTAGTTCTGCCCCCAGAACTCTTTTTAGTTTATAAGTTTTAATGTATCTTCCTCACCACCTCCTCCCCCAAACAAATAAACAAAACGTTCCCTGTTTGAAGTCTTTCTGTAGTCTAAACAGAAAGAAATCCAATTAAGGCTGGTATTAAAAATAATATTTCAAGGAAATAGGATAAGCTCTGGATTCCATGGAGGGTAGACCAAAGGGCTGTGCAGTCACCAAGTGTATGAAATTTAGCCAGAGCAGGTGCCTCATTCTGCACCTGGGATGGAGTACCCAGGTTTGAACTGGAATTCAAAGGGGTCAGTGCAGATCATGTTTTCTGTGACTGGATGCTGACATTCACTTCAGCTATTAAAAAGCACCCAAGCCCCCTCCCAAATGACACGCCTTCTTATGTTTATTGTAGATTTAAAAAACACTATTATAGAAATAATAATGCATGTTTTAAGTACAGTAAATTCACGAATACAAGCTGCACTGAGTATAAGCCGCATCTCTGGGTGTTGGCAAATATTTTGGTTTTTGTCCATAAATAAGCCGCACCCGAATATAAGCTGCTCTGTCGTTCACAGCGAGGACCCGTGTGCAATTAGTAACAGAACCGCGGGAGGGCGGGGTTTACTGGCTGAGCTAAGGCTGTGCAGGCTCGGCCCGCTAGGGGCTGATGACGGGGCCAGGTGGCCCAGCCCGGTGCTGCCGCTCGGGGCCACCCGCCGCTGCCACTGGGCTCGGTCACCCTGGGTCGGCGCTGCCCCGCGGTGGCAGGCAGGGACAGAGCTTCACCCGCTCCTACAGCAGCGGCGGCGGGCGGGGACGGAGCTTTCCCGCGCCCGTGGCGCCGGCGGCGGGCAGGGACGGAGCTTTCCCGCGCCCGTGGCGCCGGCGGCGGGCAGGGACGGAGCTTTCCCGCGCCCGTGGCGCTGGCGGCGGGCGCGGACAAAGCACCCCGCCTCCTCCCCGAGCCGCGGCAATGGCGGCGCGCACCTCCCCCCCCCTCCCCAGGCTGCGGCAATGGCTGCGTGGGGCTCCTGTCGGCTCCCCGGGCCGCGGCAATGACGGCGCGGCCCCCCACCTCTCCTTCCCGGGCCGCGGCAATGGCGGCGCCCCCCCCCCCCCGTCCTCCCCGAACCGCAGCAATGACGGCCCTCCCCCCCACCCGTCCTCCCCTGGGCTGCGGCAGAGGAGGGAAGAAGAGAGCTCTCCCGCCTCTCTCCCCGCCCCCCGTGCTGCCTGCAGGGAGCCAGGGCAACACAGTAACACTGTAACAAATTGCGGAATGCCGGCTTTTACTGGCAGGTGCTTGGCTCGGCACCCTGGCTGGCACGTCTGGGGTTGTAAATGTCAGAAAATTATTCACATATTAGTCGCCCCCGACTATTAGCCGCACTTCCGGGTTTCCACCAAAATTTTTGTCAAATTGCTGCGGCTTGTATTCGTGAAATTACTGTATGTTAAAATTGTTATACATATAAATTGAGGTGGGATGTCTTTGTAGCAGAGTTTGCAGTTGTCAAATAAGGTAACTGATAAATACTTGAGGAAAGAGCTAAAGAAACAAAGTCACTGTAAAGGGATTCTGCTGGTGACATCCAGGAGACAAGAGTGAGTATTAAATGTGGACTTCCTGCAGTTGTGTATTTTTGAACCCATTTATACCTTTAGCTACCACACCTATTAGGTTGTTCTGTGGTTGTGTAAAAATTCATGCTGTTCCCCATAAAGATATAATGAAAAATGTTTGTTTCTAGTTGTGATTACTTTTTTCTTCCTGAGAGAAGAAATTATAAATTGAGTTTGCTTTCATAAATTAGCTATTATTTTCTTTGTATAGGTATAAAAGAGCAGAATGAAAACATGTTACTGTATTCTTTTTTTTTCATCACACAAATTTCGCTTGTGTGATGGCTCTAAGTTTGTTGCCTAGAAATAGTAGAAAGTCTTTGTTCACATCTTAAGATGTTATTGAAGAAATTGCACCGTAGAAATGAAATAATCTTGTAAGTGTCTATTAAGCACCTTTTGTGTGCTTCATTAATTTTCAGTTTATGTTCTGATGTATGTTCAAGTTCTAATGTGCACGTTATGGCTCTCAACTAGAATCTGACATGCTTTGCCATTCTTTCATACTCAAGGCAAGAATTACCTGGTACCTTGGATTCTGTGTTTAGAGTGCAGATATGTCATACTAGCTTGATGTTTTCTGTACTTGAATATGCACTGGATGATTTCAAAATCCTGCCTCACAAGAAAAAGTACATATAATGCAACTGCATTTACGTTTTTGTTCAAGCTTTTGTTCAAACTTCAAGTTTGTGACCAAGGTGCAAGTGCCAGTATTCTCAGATTACTCTATTTTCAGTAATTCCTCCTCACTAAAGTGAGCAGAATCTGACATAAGAGGTTTTCCCCCATTAGATGTGCTGTGTCGTGTACCAAGTTTCAAACTTGTGCTCGCACCCTGGCAGGAGCAAAGCTTTGAGAATGTCTTAGAGGGTTTCAAATAGTGGTAATATTGTGTTTATTATCAGAGGTAAGGAAAAACAAATAATATTGTAACTAAAGCTTCAAAGATAAAGCAAATGCATTGTTACATGAAATATTACCTCTGTTGCTATGCATGAGGATTTCTGAGGAATGTACTATTTTTAATTTTTATCTGAAAATCTTTATCTGAAATGTTTTCCTTCTCACAGAATGAAGCTTCAGAGGTAGAACTTTTTGATTGTGCTTCAGTGAGTGCTATTGTGGAGCAAACTAGAATAATGGAATATTTCCAATATTCCACACAAAGTCTCAGTGTCTCTCTTGAGATGCTCTTATCGTTTGAATCTTTCTGGGTAGTGACTTTTCCTCTGTTAGTCTCACTTTTAGAATTCATATCAGATGAAAAGATTTTTGGGATCATCTAACACTACTGATTGTTCTCATAAGAAGAATTACTTGGAATCTTTTAACAATTAGCAGATTTGTATTTCCAGTACTGCATGAAAAAAGATAACAAAAACAATGCAATGTTCTCTCAACCTGTCAGTTTGAATTGTGTTTTAGAGAGGTTCTCAAAATCCAGTGCAGTATGTAGTCATAGACTCTTTGATTGATGTAGTTCCTTGAATGCTTTAACTTCTTGCTCTGGCTTTGGGATTTGGGTCCACATATGATCTATGGAGTTGCACATCTAAGTTCAGTGTAATGTTAACAATCAGATGTTTTTCAAAGGCATAGTATATCTATGACCTGACCACAAAACAGTAACTTGATACTCTTTCTTTATGGCACCTTTAACAAAGTTTACATAATATTTTAGATAAATTATTTCTTCGCCTGTTGTTTGTTAGGCCACTTAGTTTAGAACTATGTGTTTTTAAAAAGAATATTCTGTCTCACATTATGAAGTTAGAAAATTGGAAGTTTTGAGGGGTGGCAGAAGGAGAAATTTCTTTTTATAGTCACAGTGTTATTTCTGTTCTGTTTGTCTTTTTTTAATACATATTTAAACATTTTTTGCATCTCCTAGCTAGAACCTGGCTCACTTGATGAAACTCAAATTGCTACAATATTGAGGGAGATACTCAAAGGACTCGATTACTTGCATTCAGAAAAGAAAATCCACAGAGATATTAAAGGTAAGTTGTTGTATTATTTGTGATGAAAGAATATCAGATCTTGTGCAACCTGAATGAGCACCCTTACATTGTCAAATGGTCTCAAATTTCGTCATTTCTGGTATTTCCTCTTCTTTATTCCAGCTGCTAATGTATTGCTGTCTGAACAAGGGGAAGTAAAACTGGCAGATTTTGGAGTAGCTGGACAGCTAACAGATACACAGATAAAGAGGAATACCTTTGTGGGAACACCATTTTGGATGGCACCTGAAGTAATAAAGCAATCAGCATATGATTCAAAGGTAAGGTACTTCAAGGCATTACCAAGGTCTCTTCCTTTTTCTAACTTGAATTACATAAGTTGGTCTTCAGAATGCAGCTAATAACTTTGGCTGTGCTACATGATGGTGTGTTCAGGTGACCCCTAGCAGCTTAAAGCTGTTGGTGAGGAAAGATTTCCTAATTTGTATCCAAAGTTTAAGTTTCCTAGTTTATTAAGACAATCCAGATGGCAAGAAATGATACAGTATTCACGAGTACATCCCATCACCTTTTATCCCACTCTATTGATGAGTATTTTTGGCTGTTTAAAAGTAGAAGAGTCCAAATATATACAGAATGTTAATATTCTTCCACTTGTTTTTAGAAAAAAATAGCCAGCAACACATTTGAAGAACATGGATTTGGTGGATGTGAAAGTGTTGTTTGAAAGGGCTGTTACTCATCTCTGGCAGAATGTGTTGTGTGGGTCTGTGCTACTCAGAGGTGTTAATATTTAATATCAAATTTATCCATATATGGGATTTTGATTTAGCAGAGTGGCGCATCGATATACTGAATTCTCAACATAAGCACAAGCATATCAATTGTAATACATAGAAATGTGATAGAATAGAAATGTGATTCCATTACTGTTGTCCATATTTTCACCAGTATGGCACTGCATGTCCCTACTTGCCAAGAAGGAATATGCCCATTAAAGCCAGCTCAAGCCTATTGCTTTTTTCAAAGTTAATTGTTTTTCATATATCTGTTCTCTGTTCTTTCTACTATTAAACTTGTACTGTAAAAATAGATATTTACATATACATGTAAATTTGATGTTTATACTTGTATATACACACACCTGTGACTGAAAGTCTGGCAGAAAACAATCTATCCATTTGTATGGCTTTAACACTTCACTCTTCAGAAACTGAAATTATCAAGAAATTGGAAATATTAATGCTCAGTTGTTAACATGAAGACTCATCTTTCCAGGTGACATTTTTCTTTTGTAACCAAGAAAAGCTTTCCTGCTAGAGGGAAGTTACTCACAATTAGGCTTGAGGAGAGCTTAGCTGATAGTGCTCTTATTAAGATAAATGAAACTCAGGGCTCATGTGCTTATGTAATTCTTTGTGCTCAGGAACTGTTCTGTAACATGGCTAACAAAATGACATTTCATAAATTCGATGGTATGCTAATTGACTTCTTTTCTTCATTCTTACTTGCAAAATTAAGTAACTAAGCTCTTAACAGTAGGATACTGTCTGAACAAGTAAGGAGGAGCTTGTTTTGGGTTAGGCACTCTGGCTGTGATAGTAGAATGGATGTGTGCAAGTCAGTCAAAGACAACCATGAGAATCCACAGGACTGACACAGGTGGGGTTGAGGGGTACTTAGTAAAGGCAGCAGTGATAAATGAAATCTCTGCTCTATCCAGTACCTGAAAATAGAAGTGTTTACAACACAGCAGAATTCCAACTGCTCTGTTTGGGAGTAAAACCAGACAGCTCATGTCAGATCTTTCCTGTTTTCCTGAGAGTAAGTCTTTGTTGTGCTTTCACTTAAAAAGAAGCAGAAAAAAACCCAAACATAAATATTTTTAATTGGTATCTTGTCCTTGTAACAGACATTGCTGTGAAATTTCTTTTCTTTTACCTTTCTGACAGGTTTATTATCAGTTCTCTTGACTTTTGGGTCTGTGATTTCAGCAAAACATAAGAGAATTATAATGCATTACTTCACATTACTTCAGGCAGATTTGCAATAGGATTTGTATCAAGGGAGACAGGATTCCCTAGAAAGAGTAGCACATTTTGATAGTGAAAACTTTCACAGGCTATTGGACCAAAAAGCTGAATATTATTGTTCAAGACAGCATTTCTCTAGTCTGTGAATAAGAATGATATATAAAACCAGCATTAAACCTGAGGGAAGTTATATTCTAATATTTTAAAATTTTGATGGTTGTACTAGCTAATTTATGTTGAGGAAAGATCTTGTGCAAGTTAAAACATTTTACTTTAGGTAAGTATTTTAGATTTACCCTGTATTTACATAGCATACTTGAATATGGTAGATAAAATGCTAGTTTATAACAACTCTGCCATTGATTTTTTATGTAGTAGTATTGATTACAAAAAAAATTAAACTCTGCTTAGTAGAACTGTTTTATACTGAAGAGTGAAGAGTTTATACAAGAAACTCTGTTTACTTGGGCTATGTGGCTAATGACATAAAGCAGTGGTAACAAAACTAATTTACACATGAAGTTGTTTACAGTAAAGCATAAAAATCTACCTTTATGAGTGTGGTGGTTTTGACTGGGGGAAAATTAATGTTCTTCACAGTAGCTGGTATGTGGCTGTGTTTTGGGTTTGTGCTGCAAGTGTTGATAACTCAGGGATGTTTTCCTTATTGCTGAGCTCTGTGCTTGCACAGAGTCAAGGCCTCTTCTGCTTTTCACCCACCAGTGAGCAGGCTGGGGCTGCACAAGGAGCTGGGAGGGGACTCAGCCAGGACAGCTGATCCCAGCTGACCAGAGGGATATTCCATTCCATATGGCCTCATGCTCAGCAATAAAACCAGGGGGAAGGTGGGCTGGGGTCTGCTGTTCAGGGACTGATGGTGAGCAGCTGTTTCCACTTACACCACTTGTCTTTCTTGGGTTCTAGTTCTCTCTCTTTGTTATTTTATTTTTATTATCATTTATTATTATTGTTATTTTATTTTGATTATTAAACTGTTCATAACTCACAAGTTTCCTTACCTTTTCCCTTCAAATTCTTTTCCTTCCCCATTCCACCAGGGGACAGTGTGAACAAGCAGATGTGTGTTGATGTTTAAACTAGAATAGCAAGCCCGCACTTTGTTTTCCTTTCTTTCTCCAACCTAATCTTAAAAGCATTCTTTCTTGCAGGCAGATATCTGGTCATTAGGCATAACAGCCATAGAACTTGCAAAAGGAGAGCCACCTCATTCAGAATTACATCCAATGAAAGTTTTGTTCCTCATTCCTAAGAACAATCCACCAACACTGGAAGGAAACTTCAGTAAATCCCTCAAAGAATTTGTCGAGGCCTGCTTAAACAAGGACCCAAGCTTTGTGAGTTTCATGTTTGTCAGTGTGTAGTAGAGGACTTGACTGCTTTACATGAATTGCATGAGTAAGTGTCATTCAGCTTCTCTAATATGGTGTGACACAAGTGACAGGTATATTTTTAGATACCATATGTATTTAAAATCGCATTTGTATTAAGACTAAACTCTGGATTTCTTTGTTTTTATAGTGAGTCACTCAACACTCTCCAACATGGTTAAAAAAGTCTCCAACTCTCTCTTTTTTTTATTTTAAGAGACCTACTGCAAAAGAGCTTTTAAAACACAAATTCATTTTACGAAACTCCAAGAAAACATCCTACTTGGCTGACCTCATTGACAGGCACAAGAGATGGAAGTCTGAGCAAAGTCATGATGACTCCAGTTCTGATGACTCGGATACGTAAGTTTGAGTCTATAAAATATCCTTTGTGAGGAGCCGGGAGTTATTTTTAGCACATGTATTCCTGTGCTCCGTTATTTGCAGCTTTTCAGCTTAGTGACCTTGGTAAATGAATGCAGTCTTAATTTTAGTATTGCCAGGGATTTCATGCAAGTAACAGTCACTGAGAAAAACTCTTCTGGCCCATATTCTGTGCTACCCTCTCTTTTATGTAGGGTCCAGGGTTCTTCCTAGACATGAGGCCAACTGTTCTGCAGACAGAAGGTCTCAAGCTGCACAGCCAAGTAATGCTGTGCAAATGAAATTCAAGTGAAGAGATTGCTACAATTTATTCACAAATGGATTAAATACTTCATAGTAAAGAAAACACAACTATTCTCTGCAATTCCAGGCTGCTTGCTAATGGCAAGCATCAGGTTATTTCTTGGGTGACATTACACCTGTATATTTCTTTATAGTATTAATGGCTTCATGCCTTCCAGTGACCACAGTTCCAGTATCTTAGCTATTTTTCTAGGCAAGAAAAGTGAATTAAGTATTCTAATTTCCTACCCTTTCCCTAATGATTTGAAGTACTCTGCTAAAAACAATTTTCAGATAGCAATAACACTTCATGTAACTTGTTAATGTGACTTGGAAAAAAGTTTTCAGTCTGTAATGCCTCACTTCCTTATATTTGGTGAAATATCTTGGTTTAAATTTTTTAATTTATCCAGAAGATTAGTTACCTTAATTTTCATGCTTATCTTTATATGTAGTGACCTGCACAATAGAATCCTGATCTTGGTCTTTACTGTAGTTTTTATATTTAGTATATGTATTGAATGAACATCAACAGCAAGGTGTAGGTAATAAAAATTGATATTTTTTTCCCTTTCCCTTGAAGTGAAGCAGATGGTCAGGCTTCAGGTGGGAGTGACTCAGAAGAGTGGATCTTTACAATAAGAGAAAAAGACCCCAAGAATCTAGAGAATGGAGCAGCCCAGCCTTTGGAGTTGCAAAGAAATAAGGTGCTCAAAATATTGACTTTATAATACAAGGAGATAATTCTTGCTTTAATAATTTAGTGGAGTGATTTAATTTTGTGAAATAAGTCTTGAAGTTTGGGCATTCTGTTAATGTGTCCTTTTTTGTAGTTGACAAAATATGTACCAAAATATTTCCCTAGTTTGTGAAATACAACTACTGGAGGAAGATCAGGCAATACTGTGTTTTTAAAATCTTCATTCTGTGTAGTAAACTAAAACCAGTACAGTGCAAATCTAGACTGGAGTTTTGGAGAAGGGATTTTTGTCTTTTAAGTGCAATGTCTTTTAAGAATACAATGTAACAAAGAATTGAATGTGCCTGTGTCTCTTCAAAAAAACAAAAAAACAAACACCTCCCCCCAAAACAAACAACAAACAAAAAACCAACCAAACAAAAAGCAAACATAGACAACCCAGAATAAGGGATATTTAGGAACTGCTCCATTTTGTTTTCTGAAACCTGTGCAACCAGAGCAGGTTGTTGCTCTGCTGGCTCTGAAAATTCTGGAGAAAGATAAGAAAAATATTGTATCATATGGGATGAGCCTAGTAAATATCAGCATGTCTATGATTTAGTTTATGCTCAGTAGAACTGTGGGAGTTTCGTGGTTTTGATTTGTGGTTTGTTTTTTTTCCCTTATAATTTTGAGCTTGCATGTATTTGAGGTGCTGTAGTCTCAAATTTTAATTCAACCTCTATTTTCCACAGTGCTTTAGAATAGTATGTTGTGGAACATTTTCCATATATGGAAACAGATCTTTCATAAAGTGTAGCATGTTGGAACTACATTTTGTCTTTAATTAGAATACAATGAGGATGCTTTTTTTCAGAAATAAAATTGGTCAGATTTTTTTTTTCTTTAAAGGAAAAGGATATCCCAAAGAGACCTCTTTCCCAATGCCTGTCTACAATTATTTCCCCTTTATTTACAGAGGTAAGTTATTGCTTTAAAACGTAAAAATTCCAAGGTTTATTGAAAAAAAAATTGAAAAATATAATGAATGACACCTAAGGTTGCTACTACTCAGTTTGAACTTGCTGTGTTAAGTTTTAGCTGTACCTTTGGTATGCCGGCTTCTGAGATCTGTATTTTGCTCCTAACAATACTTGATATGGTAGTAACATCAGCCTTGCTGGCCTAAAGCAGTGAACATGACAAGAAAAAGGTGTGTACATGTTTGGATTGCAGCATTCTGTTTTTGACACTGCTTTATGTATTTATCTTGTTACAAAGCTCTTCACTGTTTCAAGATACAGTTGTGGACCAGATCATCAAGAATTTCACATTTGAATTTCAGTGTTGAAAACTATATTTTGTCCCCATTCTGAGTTTTTAAATTTTTATACTTTTCCCCTGAATACTTAAAAGCAACTTTGAAAAAAAATATATGAGGGGTAAGAGAAGAATTTATGAAGATATGATTATTTTAAAAAGTTGATAAAATTACCTAAGCTATAGATGTGTAAGTATGGATGCTAAAGTACCAGAAGCACATCTTGCAACCAAACAACTATGGGTAAATACTGCTTTTTTTCTTGGTGTACTATATTGTCATTTTGACTGGGAGCATGCTGAAAAGGATGTGTGAAGATTGGAGACGTGTGAAGATGATGACATCCTGATAAGTACAGTTAATATGAACTTCTGCTTGAAAAAAGTCTTCAGTATGTGAGGGTATATGATGAAAGCCAAATGCTGGCATTGTGAACATTAATGGTCACTTCCCAACAAGCTTCTGCATTATATTGTGTATAGAAATATTTATTATTATAATTTTAATATATTTCTTCCTGGTTTCCTTTCAGTTGAAAGAGAAGAGTGAGGTGTGTGGTGGTAACACAGATTCCATAGAAGAACTGAGGAAGGCAGTTTATTTAGCTGAAGATGCTTGTCCAGGCATTGCAGATACCATGGTATCACACCTTGTGCAGAGGCTTCAGAGGTAATGAAACTATTTCAGTATGGCTTACAGAAAGCTGCAAATCTGATACTATAAATATCTGCCTTATGTTAAATTGAAAGCATTAATTTCTGTTTCTAATGGAGAAGAAAATCACTTGTGCCTGCAGTTTGTATAACTGTGTTTGCTTACTGGAAAAAAAACTTAATCATATCAGCAGTTCTAATTTTTAACTTCAAATGATAGCACATATGTATGTTCATCCTGTTGGTGTTCATAATGTGTGTCAAATGAGACTGGACAGGTTTTTCCCTTTGCAGTTCACGTAAGGGACACACACTTGGTGTCTGGGTGTGTGTTGCAGAGAACACTCTGTGTCACTCTTAGTTGCTTTCACCCATGTGGATAAAGTGACTGTTCAGTTGGTCTGTGTTTCTTTCACTCACATAGTCAGTGATTCCTTGTTCATTCATTAAAGACAGTCTGTATGGCCTTTTGGTGGCAGCTTCAAAACCAATATTTGGTCTTACTTCAGAAGGCTAAATTTCATGAGATTTTCTGACTGCCTTGCTTAAGAATATATTATGAACAAATACTCAATTTTCTGTTCCTTTAAATGCTGCACAAGAAAATATAAGGGGTATAAATTTCAGAATTGCTGCTGGAAGAGGCTATAAATTCAACCTTGAATCCAGGAGCCCATAGCAGTTGTGAATCTCACAGCAGCCAGATTGGATTCCTTGGTACTAGAAAAAAACTGATGTGAATGATTAATCATGGACTACTACATGGGAAAAGATCACCCTGAGCAGGTGTCTCCCTTATACTGTCACTAACCACAGCTTGGTAAAGTTTAGAAATTCATGGCTTTGAGGTTGAAGCACAGGATTTCCAGGCTGACACTTTCCCCTTCAGTAAAAACCAGTGCCAAGAAACCTGCAAGCAGCCGTATTTGTTGCTTTATGGGCTGTAAAGAAACAAGCCCAGTCAGCATCTCTAGTGCTGAAAGGTTACTTCTAGTGCCAGATGTCCTGTCCTGTCTCATTTGATCCTGGCAGACTTGAAAGAGTTGCTGGAGCTTCCATCTCAGTTTGTTTCCATTAGGGGTTCCAAAATTGAATCCAGTCTTTCATCAGCTTATATTTCAGTGTCATATTTTTATCAGTCTGGTACAGGATCTTCCTGGAAATGGAAACCTCAAAGACTTGATGCTGCAATTGAGGCTGAAAATGACCATGTGGAGACAATTACCAGACATGGGCATTTTTGGGGATGCTGGAAGTGATCTTTTTCTGTCTTGACAGCAACATTAATCATTTTTCTCCTGTGAGAAAGATTTCAGAACCCTTTATATGTATACCTATTAAGCATTGCTTTCCTTCTGTTGTGCTTCCTTGAACTATCACTGGTTTTTTTTGTTATAATGTCTTAGAACAGTGAAGGCAGGCACTTCATTCTATTTGAAGGAGAGAAAGAATTATTCCTAGAGAGTGTTTGTCAGTGGATCATATCTGGGTGAACTTTCTCTTTTTTTCAGGGATGATATTCCAGCTAGTATGGGATTATGACTCCAGAAAGGGAGTGAAAGAATGAATAGCAAGAACTGCCACTAAAAATGAGCTTGAATCATTCCATAGCTTATATTAGGTTTCCCTTGGGGATAAAGCTATTATTTGGAACTAGTCAAATTCTGAAAAAATAATTCCTTCTCATTTGAGTGCTACAAGAAGTATGCTCTGTTACATCATTAGGTCATTCGATATCCTCTCAATTTGGTAGCTAATTAGTGAAGATACGTTTTCAACAAGTTTTTGATGACATTTCCACTTCCTCTTATGATTAGTTAGAACTGGATTTTGTCAGTTTGTCTGAATGAATTAATTGGGACCCTCAATAGCTGCCCAGTAATATGGATGAATCCAGTTACCTTCCCCATCCAGTTTTGAACTTGGACGTTTGATGAAGTTTACCAGAAACTTAATGTGATTAAAAGATGTGCTTATTTCTTTGGATGATTTAAGAATCTGCTTAGATCAAGAAATGCAGTTTTCCTAGCCCAGTAATATTTTGAAGATTTGATGTAAACTTGCAAAGTAGGAAAGTTGGAGTCACTAAATGTTCTTCCATCATTAAGTCTGCTCAGTAACACACTTGAGCACAGGTTGTTGCTGTTAGGAAAGCAGCGATATTCTAACAGGGTTGTTCAGTTCCACGGCTCTTCCTCTGAAGTGTGGTGGCAGTGATGAGTGCCATTGTGCAAGGAAAAAGGCTGGAACTTCAATGACATAAAATGGAATAGCTTAATTGCTGTTTCTTGTAGAATGCCTTTCTGAAAGTTGAAACAGTAACTATTTCTTTTCCTCTTCAGATATTCCCTAGCTGGAGGAAGTTCTTCATCCTACTGACATATTCTTCCTTCCTGGCTTTCTGAAGACAGCAGACATCCCATGGTGTCTGCACTGAAGGTGTGCACCCTAATGCTGTTCTGCCTCTCAGTCTCTGGAAAGTCCTTGAGAGGAAGGACATTCCTAAGAGTGAAAATGAAGTCTCTTGGATGGAGGCAATCTTTTTCAGCTCCTTAAAGCTATAATTTTTTTAAATGATAATGCACATATTCCAGGGAGGTGTCCTTTTGTAAAATCTGAATTGTATATTTAGGTTTGTGATAGAGAAATTGAAGATATTGAGAAACCTCAGGTATCTTGCTTTAAGTATTCCACTGAGAGATGGAGCATGGTTGTTGGAATTGTGTACAGATATGTATATAATGTCTTTTTTAACAGAAAGCCTTTCAATGTGCATAAGGAATCACTGTGTACAAAATGGTAAAGTGCTTTTGTAGATACTGTTAGTGGGGTAAACATTTGACAGGCCATAAATGAGTATTGCCTTGCCTTTATTACATGTAAAGTTTGAATTATGTGATAAGTGAATCTCTGTTAGATTTTTGTATGTGAAGTATTTGCCATTGAAAGAGTTAATCCTGTATTATAGAACCTTCTATTTGTACCTCAGCACAGACACAATTTTATTCAGTTTCTCCAGCATTTCTTTCTTTTTACTTATATTCTGAGTATGACTTTCTATTTATGGTACTACTTCTAGTTGTTTTAAATTTCATACACCTGGTCACTAAAAGCTTTAAATTTAAATTATTGTTTTTCCTAGAGAATGAGTTCTTTCATATCTTCAGTTTCAAATTGTGCCAAGGCAAATTCTGAAATAGTTAGTTTTAGTAACAGATATTTGTGAAGCTTGTGAAATTCAGACTGTCTCTTTTTCACCTGAACGTGTTTAAACTCATACAAATCTTTATTCCCTTCATTTATTCTGAAATATCTCCTTAAGGTGTAGATTCTGAGACAGTGGCAAGTATTTCTTTATCATGCCTATTTTTATCATTAAAACAAGTGTCTTTCAGCATAAAAGAAAAATTATCCATGGATTCCATATTCAGTCTCGCTGCCTCGATCTGTGCATCTCTTTACCAAAACTGACAGATATTGGACAGAGAGACTGCAAAACAGCCCAAGTGCTGTGTGCTGAGTCCTGTTGCTTGCCTCCCCGGAGAAAAGTTACTTCTTGAAATCTTGAATTTTCAAATTCCTACTATTCCTGTGAGGGCTTCTAGATAGCTAATTCAGGTGTTATAGATCTTGGAAATAGTAACGCTAGTTCATTAGTTGTATGCACAGTCGATTAGGTAGCTGCTACTTTTCTTTCCCCCCCAGTATTACTCTGAGGTTAACCTTGGTTGGTTTCACCAAGACTATATTCAGGTACTTATTCCAGTAGCTAAGAGAACATTTTTGCCTTCTTTTAATGAAGAAATTGATGACTTTATGCTTTGCATGACAGTGAGGTAACTTATATATTTACTTTTTAAAAAATTATAGATGGGAGCTTTGGAACAGAAAGGATTAACATGTAAAAGTACAGACATATCTGCCTGGGTTGGTACAAGAAACCCAGGTACACTAACCATTGTGGAAGCTGGTGAGGTTTCCTTCCAGGACTTCTATCACCATGGTAGCCCTTAGTCTATGCATATTAATAGCCTTAATTTATTAATTTAAGAATTTAATAGTAAGAGGACACTGTCTTGCTAATGGAGCTAATAAACTTCTGCCCAGGTTGAAACAACAGTTGGAAGAAATGTGGGTGTGTGTTCATCTTGTGGCCATTCTTTCAGGCACTACTCATTTGCCAGCCTAATGAGGTAATGGGTTTCCTTTATGGCTAAGGGAGTTTAAAGTAAAATGAGCAATGCTAAAGTTTGAGCAATGTTTTACAACTCCACTTTGATTGATATCTTTAATTTATGTTGTTTAGTGTGCTCTTAAGTGTTACAGATAGGCTCACTCTTAAGGAAGCAAATTTAGCATTGCTTTTGTGAAATGTGCATCAGAATGTAGTGCAATGGGAAATTTACCTCTTGATGTCTCTCCATATGAGACCATTCAGCCTTCAATAGATCATATGCTGTGACTGCACAAGGAAATCAACAGGGTTGTTTGCATTGGAAATATAAATTGATCAGTGTAAGCTGTTCCCTAGTCATCTATTAATGTAAGGACTGGATGTTAAAGTGAGCTTACTTGGGTATACACAGAACTCTGAGACATAGTGGGGAAATTAAAATTTATGCTGCTGGCTTGAATGTCAAGGATTTCTCAATCAGCAAATTGAATTAAGCTACACTCTTTGAACACTCATTTGAAAAGTTATATATATGTATTTTGAGTTGCATTTTAGTTGTGTTCCAGGACTGTATGCCGAGGAAGTACTTCTCTGAGTAGATGGTGGCAGAATTTGCTTGATGAATGTGTCAGAGCTTAAGATGAGTAAAACTCATGGTGAGGGCAGGTGGCCAAAAGGCTTGGGCATTTAGAAGAAAAAAGACAAGACCTCATTTATGGTAGAGATGTGTATTTTTATATGTAATATACAGATTATTTAAATATAGACTATCTTAAACTGAGATTCACTGAAAAAAAAGCGTGCTGTATCTTGAATGTAGAAGTACAATCATTTGCTATTGAAAAGTATTGATGCTTTAAAAATCAGGTTTATATTGGTAACGGAAAAGGAGCTTCATTTGAAAGAAGCACCACCTCAGTTTCTCAGAGAAAAAGAAGTGTATTGATATTTTTGAGAGGTTTTTTCATGCTTAAAACACGTCTGTGTTATGATGTTGCACTGATAATTTTTCTGTGCAGGTAGTACTTCACACAGTCTTAACTATATTAAATTACAAGCTATCCCTATTTATGCAAACCTTTAGATTAGTAGAACTGCTTATTTGTCAGGGATTTCATGATTAGGCAGTAAATAAACTCACTGTTTAAAAACAATAAAATCAGTTATTTGAATTGAAGGCTTGCTTTTTTGTAACTCTAGATCTATTTTTTTACCTTAATTTTCCCTGCAGTTGCACTTTGTAGTTGCTGACCAGCTTACTGAAGGATGAGGTGCTGGTGCACAGAACTCTTTAGGTGTAGTAACAAAGCAGTAACTTAACTCTGCAGCGCCATGGCTCCTGTGCAGCTCCATCATTGTGTGTGAGCTTGTGGGAACAGAAGATAAACTGATTTTTGTGGAATTCCCTTACTGGGGTGTTTTGCCCCCGCTGTGCAAGAGGGGCAGGTGGAGGGGGAGGTTGAGGCTGGGTGTGTTGGCACCTCACTGCAAAGTGGCTGGCTCAGTGTGAGTTCCCAACCCCCTGTACCCCGGCACCGCATCATCTGCCTCTTAAAGTGCTTTTTATGTATTTGGGCAATGTCTTCTTTAGCTTTATGTGATGTTCAGTATTACTTTTTAAACTGTGCCGGACCAGTTTGTAGTAGTTTTACGGTAACCTGATTTTGAAGGAAATGTGTTTTTACCTTCAAAAAGTCACCATCGGAAGATTTTCCAGAGTGCTGATAAGCACAGGTATAATGCAAGGATCAGGACAATTACAAATCTGTTTTATAAGCTGCTGGGGAGGAGCTGAAGGTATAGAACAAATCCTCTTTTTAACTGTGTTGTGCAGATGTGCTGGTAACTGCACTGAGCATATGCCATGGACAAACTGTATGCAAGGGTTTCCTGCCCCCTCTAATGCATGATTACAGAGGACCATTAAAGTGTGTGTCTTGTTTTCTGTAATGTTGCTGCCTGTTTATAACCGTGTATTTAAATTTTATTTTTGTTACTCTACACCATCAGAGTAAACCTTGTAAACTATGTGACCTAGAAATAAAGAAGGAGGAGTTTCATGAAATGTTGCCACCTGAGTGGTCAGTGAGATGAGATTCAGGGCCCCTTCCCTGGAGGGGATGCTCTGTAAGCTTCTAGAGCAGTTATTGCCCACGTGTCAGTAATGATATGCAGGAAGTTTATAAATCAGTGTTTGGTTTTTAATGGTACTCAGCTCAGAATTTGTAGCACTTGCAGATGGCAGTGATTTAAAACCCACCTTGTAGTCTCCATCCTGCCAGCCCATTGAAACTGATGAAGTGCTCACAACAAATTACATTTGCTCACCCCCGCAAGGATTGCACCATTAACTGGTGACAAACTGTGTGACAGCTGCACACCTGTAGTTGTACTTTATTACTATTTTCTGCTGCTAAAAAATGTATGTATGGCACATTGCCCATTATTTTGTCCCTTATCATCTTTTCTGTGTCCCCAGGGCAGAGACAGTGTCCATGTGCTGTAGGAACTCGAGTTGTGCATCTGCCTTGCACGTAGGTAACTGTGCTTTTGAGGGCTAAGACTATGTAATTGGTCCTGTATAGAAAGAAAGAATGTGCAAAATTAGGCTTTTCAGGTCTTTCTCGGTCCTCTTTTTTGTTCTTGGCTGGTGAAACGGTAGGTTATTACACCTGATTTTGTCTCTAAAACGAATTTTTCTTTCCCTTTAGTCAGAAACTTGTATCAAGATTTCTACAATCACAGCATGTTTTCCCCTGCCTGCTGACTTGTCTTTCAGACTGTCCTTTTTGTCTGGTTTCATCTGAATTTACAAAAGCATTAAGGTGTCAGTGTTGTTTAGATAAAATGTTCTGAAAAGAGGTTAGGTTTGAGGTATATTATCAAACAGATCTTAACAGAGGTTAAATTAGACAGCAGATAAATGGTGGAGATGCTTAATCTTGTTGAAAAAACCACAGGAATCCAGGCTTTTTTGATCCCTTTGCCTGTGGTGCAACCTCCTGAGGTGGTAAAGTCCCTGGTTTGTTTTTATTTATTCATTGTTGGAAACTGGCAACTATTTCATGGTGAGTAATAACAACAGCAGCAGTAAATCTCCTGGAGTGCCCTGTGGTTTTCCTGCAGCTGAGAGGTGTGTTTAGTGATAGCTCCAGACCTGGCACACAGTGACCCTGCCTCTCTGCAGGCCCAGCTTGGCTGAACAGGCAGTGATATGATGTGAGTCAGGGTTAAAAGTAAATGGTTGCACATTACAGTTTTCTAGTACATTGAGTTTTATTCACACACGTGGGCTCTGCCTGCTCCCAAGATACGAGCATCAAGACAATTGATTTTACTCTCCTGCTATCATTTCAGTTTTGGGTTAACACTGGGAGTGGACACCTAGAAAAATGCTGACAAGTGACAGCAGTTCACATGGTTCCATTTTAAAAAGGAATTTAAAATCACACTTGTAAAGAAGAAAAAAAAAATCAAGTTTTGAATGATTTTTATAGGAAAAAAATACAAAAAGGTGAAAATGGTGATTAGGTAGGTACTCTGTGGGTACTGGAAGTTGCACCCACAGCCTAACTTGGTCTCTGCTGTTAGCAATAAATATCACTGTAACTTGGTCTTTGCATTGTTTTCCAAATTCACCTTTTGTAAATATGAAACTTAACAAGAAAAGGTGTTACTTGATTTCTTTGGAGAGCTCAGAATAAACTACAGCAGCAGACAGCAGTTAATAAACCTTGTATCCAACAAGCCCCAGGGTTCTAAATTTTTTCAGTTCTGCCTGAATTAAGGGCATGGCCCTCAATGTAATTTCCATTAGAAAAAAAAGCTTTTCACTGTTATAGCTAATGCTAAAGGCAAGAGGCAGGGCCCTGTCTTGTAAGGTACTATTTTATCACTCAATAATAATTAGTTTTAGCAGGACCAGGTCTACAGCCTTTTACTTCATAGCAACATCAAGTGCTGTTGCTTTTTCATGGTTGTTTTCCCAGACCAGTGAGGCTGCAGCTGAATTGCTGTTCATCTATGCTGTGGTCTTTCCTCTTCTCCTCACTAAGCAGATCATTGCTCACATTCCTGGTCAGTCCTGAAGCACTGGAAATCCTGTATGTTTCTACAGGGCAGTGTCACAGGCTTAGAATGGACAAGACAGTGGAACCTGCAGCTGGGAAACTGGGCTTCAGATTTTCCAAGTTTGTCCTTCAGCACATCCTAGCCAGAGGCAATGCTCCAGGGTAGGTGTGATTATTGCACTGGTACGGGGAGCAAGGGGCGATAGATGAGGAAAAGAGCAACTGCAGCACACTACTGCCCAGGGGGCTGAAGGTCTCCATGCAGCTGAAGGAAATGCTCTGAAATGTTTCCCTTTGTCAGGATGTGCTTGGATTTGGCCATGGGGACTGATGTTTGTCCTAAGGAGTTTGGAGCCCATCCTCATCTTGGACAGAGGTATGTTTGGGGTCGGGGGTAACAGAAAGAAGGCTTTACTGTCTCGAAACAGGCATATGTACAATGGTGTTGTGAGGTATTTTATTCCCTTTTGTTGTGAGCAAAGCTGTAAGAAGCCATTTTACACATCGCACACAGACAAGCCATTAACAAAGCGAGTAGCTGGATGAAGAAAAAACAGGGACAGAACTTCCCCAGCTTCGTTTCCCAGACTGACCTTCAGGCCCCCTCTGCTTAGCACCGTGCTTCCTCCAAGGCCTGTAATGGTGATGGGTGTTACCAGCACATCAAACTTCTGCTAAGGGAAGTTTTACATCACCCTACTGACAGTGTTTCTTAAATCATGAGGGAAAGCATCTAAGCCTTGTAGATACAGTGCCACCGACCTTCTCAACCAGTTTATCCAAAATGTGGTGCCAGCTGATGTTAAAGCCGGCACGCGAAATGGGTAATTCTGCTGCAGGTTCTGTAAGTCGCTCTCTCTTGCTGCCTGAGCCCCAGGGGAGAGACTGAAATTCCAACAATAAACTGGAAGTCAATTTGGCATGTGTAGCAAGCAGAATGAAAACTTGGGGCTTCAGTAGTACTCCCCAACTTAGAGCAATTTAGTTACCAAAACACTACAAATTCATCACAAATAGCTGCGGTTCTTGTAGCATACAGGTTTTCTTTCAAGTTTGTAAAACAAACAG
Organism: Catharus ustulatus; assembly: GCF_009819885.2. Classification (NCBI taxonomy): domain Eukaryota; kingdom Metazoa; phylum Chordata; class Aves; order Passeriformes; family Turdidae; genus Catharus; species Catharus ustulatus. The sequence goes on along the minus strand of NC_046222.1, from coordinate 83,776,312 downwards.
CAGAATGTCACCACAGCCTTTAATTTCTTCTTGTACATAACCATTCACAGTACATTAACAGCCCAAATAATATTGCACTGGATTATTTAAAAAAGTTTTCATCTTGCAAGTAGTACTCACTTTTCAAAGCCAACAGATGAACAATTTGGTCAACTTGCACCAAGAAAATGGTTAGATAAGAACCCTATACCTTATTTATACCACATTGATTTGTGACCCCAAAGGGAAATGAGAATGAGCTGTAAACTGTTTCCTTGTTAAACATAGAAAATTAGTAAATTGTAGCTGATTAAATGTAGAAAGCATGAAATCTGAAAGTTATCTCATTCCTGTCAGACTGCTTGCTGTATATATAATTATATTCTATACTGTGAAAATCCATCTACATTTAAAAGCCCAGCAGTCTACAGATTAACATGGTAAAAAAAAATAATATATTTTTATGAAAAGAGAAGAAAATAGTGTTTGCCTCAGAGGAGAAAGTTTTCAGATTTCAGTCATCTGGGAGTTCGTTTAGGTGCAATCTTTGAGGCAACAAAATGTCTTTTGGCATTTGGCACTCTAATAAGGACAATATTTTAATACTGGCACAAGCTAAAAACAGCACAGAATGACAAAATACAAGACATGAAATGAACCACAGCCACTGGGATGATGGTAAGATAGTTTGTATATACGGAGAACTTAAACAGGTTTGCTGAGGAATTTTCAAAGTTTCTGCAAAACCATACTTATTCTCTTCTTTTACCAAAATGTAAGGTTTCCTAAACTTGGAGGGAGAAAAAGAGTTTCAAATGTCCTCTAGAAAATCAGCAGCTGCTGGACAATCAACACAGTGGCTTGTTCAGCCGTCAATAGGTGTGAGGCTCTTTGTGACTCAGAGCTCGAGTGCGTGAGGCAGAGCTGGTGGCACTTCGGATCACTTCCATCCATCTGAGAGGAGGCACGAGGAGAGACACAAACAAGAGAAAGGTCAATTTCTAGGGGAGGATTTCTTGACACATATGGCCTGTGCTATTGGTTGTACAGTTTGATTTTTGGTGCCTGCAGGAGCATCTTCCTACTTCATCGCTAAATCTACCTGAAGGTAAGAGGAGTGACTGCCAAGGATGTTTAGAGAGAACAGACAGCAGGTATGGGACCCAAAACACGTGAAGCTAGTAATGATTTTACTTGCTCTGCAGGCATCAAATATCTTTTTTCTGAGTGGTCCAAGCAATAAGCAATTGAGACCAACCATTCTTAATCTGTGAGGAAAAAAAAAAAAATTACTTTAGCTGCAATCTCTACTTCTTTTACCTAGAAATGATAAGGGCATTTTCTGTTTGTATTTTATCACCACTTTCCCACAATTTGCCTTGTTTATATTTCTGGACTGACATGGCTAAAAGTTAAGAACAGCTTTCTTTGATGAAGACATCATGATTTTTGACATGTTCATGCTTCATATAAAAGAGCTAAATTAGTTCCCTGTATGAACAATCACAAACCACAAATTAGGAGGAGTAGTACTACTCCTACTCTCCATGTATCTGAAGTTCAGTGGGAGGTGTAAAAATTACATAGTGAAGTGGCATAAATATGTGGTAGGAACAGCTGCTTCTATAAAAACTGGAATTTTATTTCAGGTGTGGATTTTCCATGCAGTTGTACTAGAGGAAGCAAAGCTATTCTGAAGAGCTACTGTGGTGACTTGTTTTTTGCAGTAATTCCAGGTTTTGCTGTAATTACAGTAATTTCACAAATACAAGCTGCACCATTTTTCACCAAAATTTTGGTGGAAACCCAGAAGTGCAGCTAGTACTCCAGGGCAGCAAATATATTAAAAATATTCTAAAAGCTGACAACATAGAAGTGAGAGCCCGTGGCAGCCCCAAGCCAAGCTGGAGCCTGGCCAGCCCCGGCAGAGGTGGGAAAGCCTGGCAGAGACGGGGCCAGCAGTGTGGGGGGCGGGCGGCAGAACCCGAGCCTGCAGGGTAGGGGAGCCCAGCAGAACTGGGGCTAGCAGTGCAGGGGAGCCCAGCAGAACCAGGGCTAGCAGTGCAGGGGAGCCCAGCAGAACCGGGGCCAGCAGTGTGGGGGCCTGCAGTGCTGGCCAGGGCGAGCAAACGCGGCAGCGGTGGTGCAGACGGGAGAGGGGGCGACTGAGCCTGGCGGCAGCAGCTGCAGCACCGCCCAGCTGGCCCCGAGCGGCCCCGCCGAGCCGTGGCGCTGAGCTGGGCCACCCGGCCCCGTCGGCAACCATGAGCGGGCCGAGCCTGCCTGGCCCCACCCGGAGCCAGTAAACCCCGCTATGCCGCGATCCTGTTACTAATTGGCCAATTTGTGAAAGCTGCGCATGGATCCTCGCTACGAACGAAAGTGCGGCTAATATTCGGGTGCGGCTTTTTTATTGACAAAGACAGCAACATTGTCGAGGCACCGGGGGTGCGGCTTATAATCCGTGCGGCTTGTATTCGTGAAATTACTGTACTATTACCACTTCCATATCATCACAACCAATCACTTGATTTTAGCAGTATCAGGTTTAAAATTTCTTCTATAATTTTAAAAGGTCCTTTCTCCAGTTGTGCTGAACCACTTGTCTGTATTACCGAACCAACTTAATAAACTTTGCATCTACTAACCTTTGGCAGAATGCTCCTGGAATTGAACAAAAATTTTCTCTCACAGAATGCAAACTTACCTTTCAAAGGTGTATTCACTTTCAGCCCTGAAGTAGTACACATGGGATTTGAAATGAAGCTTGAACACATAATCTTTGTGAATGTTTTCAGATTCAGAAGGAAGGGTAAGTGAATATCCCAATAAAGGAAGGCTGGCTAAAGGATGATTGTCCTGAAAAGATATGATGGAAATTGCTGTGAGATCAAATGCCCTTAAACAAAGAAAGCACAGAAGTAAATGGAAAGCAGATACACACACATGTAAAGATCACTGTCTTTCTACACATGTGCAGAAAAATACCACTTTTATACAATTGCAATAAAATTCATTGGTAGTTTCAGTTGGTCACCATTACAGACCCTTTGCATAAGGATCTGCTGCAGACTGATCCTATCAGCATTTCCTTGAAGGAAAGCTGGCTAATACCTTGGAGTTTCACTACTTTCAAACCGATGAACATAAAGCTCCATCACTTAGGTGTAGAATATCTTCCAATTCCTTCCTTAATTATTAAGAAGTTCAATAACAATGAAAGTACAATGTAGCAACTTGAGGTACTTTGTGTTTATGCCCCGCTCAAACATACTCAAAAATCCAACAGATTCTAAACAGAAATCCCTGCCTTCTCTGGCTACTACACTTGCCCAGTGGGTTACCTGGTGCGATTTATAGAAGAACATGCAGAAGTTGGTGAATACCACCCAAAGCTTCTGCCACCCGTTGCTGTTTTTGAATTTTCTTAGGAGATTTCCAGACAGCTGGTTCTGAAACAGATCAAAAGCAACCAAGTAAAACAGTGAAAGGTGCCTGCAGTTTAGTTATTGTAAGAAAAATTATTTGCTTTTATCTGGTTTTATGTGAACCGGTTGTTAAAAAAAATGCTTCAATTGACTGGATATACTTTTCTTCTGCTGAGCAGTACTTAATGTAATGTATTTTTTTGTTTGTAGCTGGGTACTTCCAAAAACTCAAAGCTACTACACAAATTATTTTATCAACTGAGGTGACTTTCAGCAATCTGTTACTAAACCTCAGTCTTGTTAATCCTACTCTCTTCTTTTAGAATGATGTTTTAATAAAATGGAAACAGAAAGTCTGACATGAATTTGTGATGTAAAGGAAAATTATGACATACTTTAGAATTGCAGATAAAGATTGAGGTCTCCATACCCAGGGAGTTCACATGGTACTTTTCAAAGATTTCAAAAACAAGGACTGTTAACCTTATTTTTAGCTGGATTTTGGATAGTTTAGGAGAAAGCCATAACCAAGTACATGTTCTTAATGGCTGGCTGAAGCAACTGCTCTTCACATAGTGAAGATGGAAAGCCAAGCATCATTGTTCCTGGCAAATGAAGGGGGGTTCTCAGTGAATTATTAATGATTTCCCATTCCTTGTTGACTCTGAGGGCTCTTGCCTAGATCACAATAGCTGTTTACATTATTCTTTTTATCTAATGCAGAAGCTAATAACTTTATATGTAAGTGTGATAGATGAGATCTGGGATTTCTGGTGTAGCTATTACAAATGAACTGTTCTTAAAAAGTTCTGTTTTCACCAGCCCTGGATATGCATTAAAGCTTTTCCTTTAAATCATCCTGTTCTCTGGTATCTGGACTACTGCCTCCTTGCCCTAAGTTACAGGTGTACTCCTTAATTTTCTGTTACCTCATTACTCTGGAGGATATCATAAAAGGACAGGCTTTGCATTCGGTACCAGCAGACATATGAAATGGAAACAGGCCGCTGATCACTGATCAGTCCAGCAGGAAGGGAGGAACAGTCACTGACAGAGAGAGGATCTTCTACCACGAGAGAGACAGAAAGGAGGGAGAGACACAAAGAAAATAAACGATAATGCTGAAGTGAGAGGCATCGACGGGATGATGTGAGCATGAGCGGGACCTGCCACGCATGGAGCAGCAGTGGAGCTGGAGATGTTTTCACAGAACAACACATGGCTCCAGGGTGTGCTCAGTCTTCACTGCTTTGTGTTCAGTTGAGGCACAGAGAAGGAACAAAAATGAGCAACAATAAGCACTGATCTCAGACCTAGTTAGATTTGCCTAACTAAATGTTTTAATCATTAGAATGAGTGACTGGTATAAGTTTTATAGCTATTTATAATAAGCCCTCTGCTTTAGGGAAAAATACAAGACCTTGTCCTGTGCTGAGCTATTGAACGGTATGAAGAATGGAAAATTCCACCTATGTGGGACTGAAACGAGGCTCTACAGTTGGCATTTTTTAATACGGAATAATTTTGTCATATTTCAACAACACACTCACCTCTTGTTTAAAAATAGAGGCAGTTACACAAACTATGAATATGTTTGTCCTTGCATCACTATGTTCTGCATCAGTATCTCTTCTCTAGAGCAATGATGGCCTGATATCTGTGGGCTGCCACTCGAGTGCAAATCTACTCAGCTTTAAGATTTCTTTTTCCATTTTCATAGAGCATAAGTTTCCATTTGCTGAGGGCTGTGATAAAGTACGCAGAGCTCCTTGGACTCTCTTTGGTGAAGGAAGAACACCTCAGCAGGCTTACCACCTCATCCTAAAACCTACACTGAGCTAGGAATTTTTCATATCAATCTTTGAAAAGACAATGTCTGCACCTCAGCTGTTGAGTACAGAATTAATGAACGTGTATCAAATTGGCTTAGCTGTGATCAGAGGGGTAAAAAAGGGGGTTTATTTTGAGGTGGAAAATGCAAATAAAGAAAAAGCAGATGAGACTGAGCAATGAGACAAGGTTCCAGAAAAGATGGCTAGGTAAAGAAAGTAAGTTAGTAATACACATAATTAAAACTCTGGCTGCAGCAGCTAAAGACAATATCCTTTCCGCTCGAGCAACGACTTAATGCCTCTGTAACTGAAAGCATTGAGACAGTTTGAACTGCTTTACATTTTAAAGGGCATGGGCTTTTTTTTTTTTGACAGTTGCTTCTATGAAAATTACTGCTCTAACTGATTTTACAGAGGTGCACTACAGGAGCAGATCTGTGCTTCTTGAGTGATGGTTTATGCCATTATTTGACAATATGGGAGGCGGCTTAATAAGCGTGCCTGAAACTTCCCCAGGAGGAGACAAGGGAACAGCGCACTTGTTAAGGAGGAGCAAAAAGGAAATTGTCATTCAAAAGCGAGCCTGGAGCTGCAGTTCAGGTTGTTCTGAGGCAGATACCTCCACAGCAATACTAAAGTCGATCATTGAAACACTGGTATTTCTGTGCCAGCAGACGTGCACCGTAGTGTTGCCACGGTGTGGTGACTGACGTTCAAGTGAGGTGCGGGATGCACTGAGGTCGTCCTCAGATTCCTGGTCTACAGTAGTTTCATCAGGAGACTCTATGAAATGCAGGGAAAAAGCATCTTTCTTCCTCTATGCGACAACATATATAATTGGAAAAATTAAACAAATCAATTCTGTCTGCAGTATTGTGAACTAAGTTTAAAACACCATTACAGAAACAATTTTGTGCAGATTTTAAATAGATTATTATATTTTATATAATTATGTGTTTTTGCAAATGTTAGAATTAAAGGCTAACTACCTTTTTGGTGTTTTTAGTACCTTCCAAGGACAGGCACTGCCCAAATAGTTCCTGGAATCATTATGCTTAAGTCACTTCTCTATTCATTGAAACTTTCTGCTAACATCAACAAGAACATTTAAATGGCACATATATCAATATATCTGTACATATATATGTATATAAATCAATTTCAAATGTCTCAGTTTGATGTGTGGCCAGCATTGTTCACCACTTTGCTTAGAAGCAACCACCAATCATACTGACAAAAGTGAATAAAACTTACTCCCTGGCATTTACTTACTATTGTCAGGTGGGCTGCTTGCCAGTAACTCTGGGGCAGGGCCACTGCTTTTCTCTGCCAGATCTATTGCCATCTGGATGTCCTCAGTCCATTTGTCCATCTCAGCACGGGTACTAACAATGAAAATTCAGGTTTTACTCACTTTCATACAGGCTGAAAGCAAACTCTAAGAAACAGACGCAAGCTGAGCTTACTTTTAACAGAAATAAATAGATTCAGACATAAGATGGTACTTTTTTTTCCCCTGATAACTTAGTTTTGGTTCCAGCTTGCACAACTGCCACTCTGTTGTGTCCCATCCACATTTTTCTTAACAAGTGGCTTTCACAAAAAGAATATACCTTTGAGGAGATTGTTTTAGGAGCAAATACAAACAAAATAATGCCACTCTGTCCCACTGTGACAGCTGCAGAGAAATACAATTCACATGTGCACTTTGTCCCCATTGAATTACCTTGCAGCAACAACAATGGACTGATGTTGACCTCGTAGTGTCAGACAGTGAGGAACTCCCCATTCCTCCTCACTTTCTTCCATCTGAGAGATAAAAGGCCAAATGCAGTCAGATTGCAGGAAGTACATATTTCTTAAGGTGAAACAGTGAACTGAATGACCTCATACCATTGGGGAAAAGAAAACTAGGAGAAATGCTCACAAATTTGAACAAATTATGTATTGAGGAAAAAAACAGTGCCTTGCAAGTTGGAAGAATAGTTAGTTCTGCAATAACATCTTGAACCAAAAGCATGGCTTTATCTGCTTTGTGTCAAAGAAAATAGAGGTATTTTTATCAGAAGAATGATTTATTGTACAAAATGCTGGGAGTACTCTGAAAACTGTAGCATAGCACAGTTCTGCTGAGAGCAAGTCCAGGCCAAATGGTCATCAACAACTGAGTAGATTCCTTGAAATACTAGATAAAAGTTGAATCTTTGCAAGTGTTTAGAGAAAATCAGTTGCTGTAGTAGAGACAATTTAACTCAATTCTCAGGAGAACAGCATAGAATCTATACAAACCACTGGCAAGTTCCATTGAAAATAATGGAGGGAATGAAAGTGTTTTGAAATCAGCAAAAATATTTTGAAACAATAAGAGAAGAGGTAAATAGGTGCTATTGGCTTGAAATGGCTGTTTTCCAGAAGAATTGTAACAAGAGCTACAACTGACATTTTGCTGCCAGATTCCCACTACTTTGACTTTAAGATATAAAGCTGGAAACATTAGGAAATGCATTTTTATAGAAATTAGATTGTCTTTACTTGTCTTGTGTGTATCTATAATAAATTGGTGATGAATTACTTGTAAGAATCATGGTCAAATTAATGGCTGAAAAAAACCAAAGACCCCATCTCCAGAGAAGTTTGCATTGTGAGGAAGCAGCCCTCAAAAATGCCTTTTCCCCCCACTCACTTTTGCTGTGTGATCACCTCTGTGCAGAAGGCTGCAGGAACAGATGCTGAATTCCAAGACAGATTTAGCTAACACCCCCCTTTGCTGCTGTTCTCAGCCCAGCAGAAATTGATCAAGCAATAAAGATGGGACCACAAATGGCCACTTAAGCACAAATCCCTTAAATTCTCACAATACTTACTGTCATGCCATACAGTGGAAGATGCCCATGGACTTTAAACTGATTGGAAGCAGTCAGGCCTCTGCTTGTGTACAACAGGATATCATTAAACTAAAAAGCAAGGATAAGCATCATTAGAATGGTGTTGGTTGGCATGTATGCATGTGAAAAAAAGATCAGAAGAGTGAATACAGGAAAGCTGAGTATTTTTATGGCAATCCTAATGCATTAATCCAAAATATTGGCTTCCATAATATTCCATTACCTAATATAATCACCTGCTATCTTCCCTGCCCTCCTTTCCAGCTAGTTTTTTGTATGACTTCTCATGACTTCTAATGTTCCCTTTGTGATATCTGGGTCAAAACTACCAAGCCACAACAGCAGTGAAACAGAGCAGTATGTTTCACACTCTGCTGCACTTTGAAGCTATGGAAGGTGTGTGTTTCACCAATGTTTTCTCCCGCTTCGAGAAAAAAGATAAGTAAGCCTGCCCAAGAGGTCCAACTCAGGCCTAATAAAAAGAGTGGCTGTCTTTTACTCCCCATATCCAGAAGGAAGCTGGGAGGCCTGTTTTAAGGTAGATGGCTTTAGGTTAAAAATATTAAGGTGAAGAGACTGAGAATCTCAATTTGTAGAGCTTCCTGCAGGTAACAACAGTTGTCTGAAGCATGTCAAATGACTGCTTGCATTTTTTTGCCATTAAATGAAGAGAATATTTTCACTGGGCCATCTGGGTCAAAGGGTGTTTTTCTCAAACCAGATGGTTGCATCAAGAAAATCATACTCTGTGGTGTGAAACAGTTCTCACTACAGACCTCTACAATGCAGCAGCAGTAGTTCATGAAGCTTTGTGGAACAGCCACTAGAGGGGGATTTAATTTTACCAATGATTGCATGTGTATTTGGAATCCCACAGTACTGACCTGAGCTTTTACCTCCAAATAGATTCTGGTGCTTAAGACAGATAAAAGACTTATTTGACAATGAAAGCAACTGACTGGAGAGTCTAGTTCTCAGATTTTTAGTGTTTTACACAGGTATAATACCAAGGCATCATCTAGTATCTGTTGGTATGAAAGAAAACATGCACTGTATTCATTAGGCTTCCTCTTCAGTGCCTTTAAAGGCAGAGGATAATCCTACTCAGGTAGATTTATCAGGTTATATCTTTGGCTCATTTCAAAGATTAAATGTCAAACACCTTGTAAAATCTAGCACACTCACAAGCTTTTCTACACAGCCACTGCCTTTGCCTTTTGCACACAAGAAGCTAAGAAAACATCTTTCTGACACACTGCACTGACTTTTCAGGGTTTTGTGTACTGAAAAATCTGTGTACTCTGCTGGGCATCCCAAGGCCTCAGCACCAAGACCACAACAGCAGTAACATGAGGAGCCTGGGAGCAAATCAGCTGGCTGGGAAGAGAAGAGAGGAGGATTTATCTAGTGGATCAAATCTGAGTGGGATCACCCTAATGTCAAAGTGGTGGGAGGAGGCAAACTTCCCTAGTGCAAAACCTACAAAATGGATCTCCAAGTACAGGCAGGTCCATCAACATGATGGGCACTCGTGTTGGAACTGGATGGCTTATGGAAAAATTTGGTTCTGTAATGTGCTCTGAAAGCATTATATGAATTATTGTTCATATCACCAGGAGTCACTCTTTATCTTCTTTTCTGCATATGATCACTATCCCTGGTGCCACTTCTCATTTTGTAATGACTCTGCTTTTATTTAAGACAAAGTGCAAGGAGGTATTATTTTATCATTATATTCACATTGTCATATAAAAAATAGTTTTATCTTTGTAAGAAGCAGTTACTAAGAGAATATTGGATTTGAACAAAATTGTCAGTTCTTAACAACCAGCTACACTGGTGATGTACTATGTTAATTTAAATAAGGCTGTTTAAAAATACTTACTGTAATTCAAAATTCAAGTCTAACAGTTATATGCCTAGTAGATGCTTAGAGTTACATTTCATTATACAAAGAAAAATTTTCTTCTTACTTACCAGAAAAAACATCCGTTGCTGTAAACCTTTTCCAGACAACTTACTGAGACTGCCCAGTCTAATAAACTCCTGTGGGAAACAAACACAAAACAAAAATGTATCTCCTGCAGAAATTATGACTTTTTAGTATGCAAACAGAAATATGACTACTTGGTCATACAAATGACTTGACTATCAGCTACAAAGACTTTTAATTTTATTAAATATGTTAGATATTTAATTTATAGGATAATTCCTTTCTGTTTATAACTGTCTTTAGGGTAAAATAGTTTCACTCATATTAAGAAAGTTCAGCCAAGCAAAATTGTCTTTACCTAACATTAATTCCTTCAGACAGCTCCCTCTTTCGTCAGTTTTTAATGAGTATTTTTCACAGCACAAATGACATGAAAACTAATGATATGTGTGTTCTTGGTTAGCCACTGGTAATCTTCTGTGGAGCATATGGCATGCATTGCTCTCATTCACTGCAATGTAAGACCAGCTACACGAGTCAACATCACCATTAGCAGCAGAGAAAGACAGACATTTGTCTGGCAGAGTGAGCTATCCCAGCACCATCCATGTCATGTAATACAGTACATTAATTAGGACCATAGTGTTTAAGAATGTTTAGGGATGGAAATAGAGGAAAGGTAGCACATCTGAAATTTTCCAAATGCTGGATTTCCTGGGCTTACTGTGAACTATGCAGTAACTCATCCTTGTATTTCTCTGAAACCCACAAAAATATAATTTGTTCAGTCACTCCCTCCAGCTTCTAAGAGGTTTATATTTATTTATTACAGTCTTTTTACTGTCATTCATTCTATAACTGTGGATATTAAAAACCTATATAAAGCACCTAAATCACCTGCATTTTAGGAATAAATTGGCTCAGATCAACCTGTTCAGAGAAACAATCCAAACACCTTAGGCTTGCTTTAGTGTATCTGGTCCCCCCACTGTCTAAGGGCTGAGGTGTGGAAGAGTGGTTAGAGGTGGTTATCCCTATAGCACAGTAGTCTCATGGCACCAGAGAGGCCACTGGATGGAAGCTGCTGTTGGCCAATATTAATGGTGATTAGCACCATGTGGTCCCACCCCATAGACCCTGGCAGGCCTGGCACCAGCACAGCCAGCAGTGGTGACCACATGGATCCAGAGCTGCAGGTCACTGCCACCTGCAAGGACAACCAGCCACGGGGGGCTTTCATGTCCAGCACAGGAGCCAGCTCAGCAGCAGCAGACATCCTGCTCTGGGACAACCTGAACAGGATGGGGTTACAGTGGCATTTGCCTCCCAGCCCCGCCTGCACCAGGGCAGGGACTTGGGTCAGAGCCAGCAGAACAGCCAAAGGGTTGGAAGCAGCAACACCCTGGGCATGTGCCAGAGCATGATGGCCAATGCTTCTTGTCTTGGCAGGCAAACAACTTCTGCCCCCCATCTGCCTTCTCCTTGAACTTCCTAGGACAGGAAGACTGCTCAGACTTTAAATAGACTAGGGTAGCAGAAACACCCGATGACAGCATTTAATTTCATGTGATAGAGAGATGCAGAAGCTGTGAAGCATCCCGAGGGACTTGCCAAGGATGTGAACAGTCTGTGGATCACTAGAAAGAAACATGAGCTCTGGCAGCTGCTTGGAGACAGGGAAGAGGTAAAGAGAGGGAGTGGGGAACAGTCACAAATCTAGAAATACCCATGCTCAGCACTGCATTCCCAATGGCACATCAACTTCAAACCCAACCTCAAGTTCTGGTTTTGTGTATTACACACAAAAGTCAAGGGAGTGGGGAGAAAACTACTTCAGCAACAGAGAACTTTCAAGTTTCCACACACACATACATGTGCCTAAGAAAATAAAAAAGGTTGCAAATATTACACTGTGGCTCATTTGTTCTGAAATGAGTCTTTGATTTTAAAAAGACACGATAAGTAAGAAAGAGATGTTGGTATTCTTATAGCACAATTAAAAGTGTTTACTTAAGGCAACACAGTCTCAAAAATTATTGCCTAATATTACATGTAGACTGAAGAGACTGCTCCTCCCCAGGGCCATGAGTTTCAAAGCAAGGCATGGTGAAAGGGCTGAAGGTCCTCCAGCACAAATGCCTTACTTGCCTTTAATCAGTCAAGCTCTAGCATCAAGGGCTGGGAAAAGAAAATAAGGACAGCATGAAATGGGCAACTGCTCAAGCTCTGAATGTTGTGATAAATAAATTTTTACTGCCTCTGTTGAAAAAGATTTTTGGAATTGCCTAAAAACTGTCCAAATCTACACAAAAGACAGTACTTTAAAAGTCAGCAAAAGGTAATAAAGACGGTTGCCTTTTCCTGCTTTAAAGGTGCTTTTTTCTATGGTGTGCTGGTTTTGGCTGTGGTAGAGTTAATTTCTTCGCCATGGCTGGCATGGGGCTGTGTCTTGGATCTGTGCTGGGCACAAGTAGCTGAACACAGAGTTGATAATAAAGAGATATTTTTGTTATTGCTGAGCAGGGCTTACACAGAGCCAAGGTCTTTTCTGCTTTTCTTACTGCAACACTGGTGAGGGAGTTGGAGGTGTATTGAAGTTTGGAGGAGTCACAGCCAGGACAGGTGACTCAAACTGACCAAAGGATATTCCAGACCATGTGACATCATGCTCAGTATGTAAAGTGGGGGAAGGAGGAGGAAGAGGAAGACATTGGGAGTGATGGCATTTGTCTTCCCAAGCCACCATTATACTGCTCTCCTGGGATGGCTGAACATCTGTCTGCCCATGGGAAGCAGTGGATTAATTCCTTGCTTTGCTTTGCTTGTGCCCACGAGTTCTCTTGCTTGCTTTTGCCCTTCCAATTCTCTACCAGTTGGGGTAGTGAATAAGCAGCTGTGTGGGTCTCGGTTGCTGGCTGGGTTTAAATCATGACATTTGGCATTATTGTGTTTACATCTGAGAGTTTTTGGTGACAGCAAAAACTTCAGGTGAGGAAAGGCAATTTCACAAGTGCCCCTAATAAACAGGATTTGAAAACATACCTAATGATTTGGAATTGTATAAAATCTTAATCACAACTCTGTTACTCACCCTTCCAGGGATCACCAGATTGTCCATGCCTATCAAGTCTTTCTTCAGTTCGTGCAGCTTCTGGAAGTTCTCCATCTTTATCATATTGCCATGGAGCTGAGCCACCATTTCAGAAATCTCAGCCAAAGCAGCTAGATGGACAAATCCATAAAGTGCTTATTAAAAATTTACAAGAATGTTCAAAAAGAAATATGGCTTTTGTCAATAGTACCCAGCTCATGAACCTTCTTGGGCTACTCTTCTCCTCTACAGCATAAAGCTACTCAGGTAGACTAAAACCCACACAAACTCTGGACATCATCTTATACAGTGGAAGGGGTGGAGTGCTGTGATGAAGAAACAGTCTATTTCCCAAAAATTTGCTCTGTTTTAGCCACAGGAACTTTATAAGAAGAGTATGGTCAATCCAGAGCACCAATGAATGGATTCTCATAAAGGACTTAAATTCCTACAGCTCCGATCAATCTAGGGATGCTCTTTATGCTTGAAAAAAATGCGTCTTTCCTCCCTGCTTGCAGCACACTGGGTCAGGTCCATATTTGAAAACAGCAGGAAATGGCAGCGTCACTTATTGTATCATTTCAGATGGTGAACACCTTGGGGTTTGTCCTAATGAGAACGACTAAAGGACTGCACATCATTGAGCCACATCACTCATTCTCTCCAAAGACACCACCAAATCCCTGTGCCATCATGTGTGGGAGCACCAACCTTGATACACCTGGCTGCGTGGGCAGTCTCTGAATGGGCCAAAGACACTGGCTGACTTCAGTGCCAGAAGAGCAGCTACAGTCATTTGTGTTAAAAAAACAGTCTTGTGAACAGCAACAGTGGTTCCATTTTCCTTCTTACATCATTGCTCAGTTCACAGTTTACCCACCTGCTAGTGGGAGAGGAGACTTATGATCTTTTCTGGGATTCAATTCCCATTTCTTTGGGCTTCCTTTAGACTCTGATCTTCAAAAAATCTGCAAACACCTTAATAAGAAACTGATCCCAAAGTGACGGGGTCTCTAAGTCACACTGTCCTCATGTTGTCTTATTTTCACCTGTGAAACCTATGCTTGTATCCATTTCAAAAATGAAGCAGGAATCAAACTGCTACACTCTCTGGGGAGAAGAGAATGGACACATTATCCTCATCCTGTAGCCTTGGCTGAAAGAAATGCAGGCACTACTCACTGCCTTCTTTGAGATCATTCAGGGAGCATCGACACTTGGGCCAACACCTGTGTCCCACAGCACCCCAGTGTCACAGGTCTCTGTGGCATTTCTTACTGCCACAGGTCAGGCTAGCTCTGCACTCTGTGCACTGCCTGCTGTGGGTCTCATCCCACAGAACCTGAGGGAGCTCAGCTCACATGCCTGGGAGCAGTTGTGCTGAACACTGCTCCCTGTCCAAGTTCTTCCAGGGATCTGCACCAATGCTGTACATTGTGCTATCCTTAAACACACACAGCTTACAACAGGTGTGGGGGACGAGCACAAGGAGGAAGGAGAACAAACCATCAGAAAGAAATGGTAGGCAGCGAGTTCAGGCTGCAGGAGAGCAATTTCTTCATGTTTGAAAAAAAAACCAACCCCAAATCCAAAACCAACCCATGCTGGTTACTTTGAGCTCCTGAAACAAATCACGGAAATGATAACAGAGCAAACTGTATTCTTGGAAATAAAAAGACAAATAACAGTAAAAGACATAATAACAGCAGCCCTACTGGGTCAGACCAAGGGTTCACCTGGGCTAGTATTTTGTGTTATTAGAGGATCTCCAGGGAAACTAGGAACAACACAAGCACATATGGTATGTTCCCTGTACTCTCTCCCAACCTCCCAACAGTTTTCAGTTCAAGAGACTTCCTGAACCTGCTGTCATTTCTGTGTGTTTAATAACCCCCAGCAGAATTCTCTTCTAAATACCTGCCCAGACTGTGGCATAATGTATATAGAAGAGCAACCTTAATCCTACTGTTTATGGTGTTTTGTGTGGTGGATTTTGCAACTC